>NC_088928.1:2192500-2477500 GCF_038396675.1 Hydra vulgaris | reverse complement strand
AGTCCGTCAAGAGCAAGTGATTATGAAAGAATAGCTGAGGCAACAAGTTCAGATTTTCCTTACATGTTTTGTGGTATTCGATGGGCTGAAAATCAAAGTGTTGCCAAGAAAGCAATAGAGGTTTGGTTAAAAATAATCTTAGTTGTTGACTACTAGAAGTCTTTACCAAAGAGTAAGCAACCTGGATTTGGTAAATCATGGCAAAACACCAGCTTTGAACATTTAAGTGCTTGAACAAATAAAGTTTTGGTTTCTTTAAAGTTGAAGTTTTTTGAAGGAATTAGTGGCAGTCTAAATACATTCCTTGGTACATAATATTTGATCCGAATGCAATTGTATTGCTCTTTATGTGAAATATTTTGTTTTATTATAAAAGTATAGAAATATATTAGAGATAAATTTATTACTAAGCATTAATAAATTTAAATTTATTTTATTAGATTTTTAAATTTTTTGAAATTAAAAACTTTAATCTTTTTTACTGTTAAAATTTCTAAACTATATTAATGGGATCCCAAGTGCCATAACAAGTTGTGTTCACATCATAGATAAACATCAGAAAATAAGTTAAAAGTTAGTTGAACTTTCCAAAACAAATTATTAGATGAGATATTACCAAAAGCATTTGTTGTTTTGCCAACTTCCAGTTGAGAGCCTAATTTTAGGCCGCATAGTTTTTTCCGTTTAATAAACATCTGGTTTCAATAATAAATGTTTTCACCGCAGAGTTTAACTTTAAATAAATAATCAACTGTTTTGATTATTTATTTATAGTTACATATTAATTTTTTTTTTTATACAAAAGTGCTTAATGCACTTATAACTGTATATAAATGCAATGCCGAATAAAAGCTAATGAAGCCTGTAGGAAAAATTAGTTTAAAGAATTTTTTTAGTAAACTTTATACAAAAAAAATATAAAAAAATGATTTTTTTAGTTTTTTCATTATCATTAATTTTTTAGATGGACCTTAAAATAAATCTCGATATAAATAGTTTATGAGTAGTCACGAAGAAGCCAAAATGTTTAAGAAAATAGTTAATAGTTTTTATTATTTTATTTTAAACCACTAAAATATTGTAAAGTACTATGAAATTGTAAATATATGTTGAAGGGACCAATTATGCGATCGCAAATTGCGATGGGCCAAAGTCATTTAGCAATCTTGAAAGTATAATATTATAGCAAAAGTATAATAAAATAGCGATATTATAAGTATACTTTAAAGCGATCACTAAGTTTTATATTTCTGGGCAGAAGTTTTAATGAAAAAAGGTTCAATGGTGTTTTAAAACGATGTTGATACAAAGTAGCCTAGTCAGATGAACATTACTTTTGATTATTTGTCCTTCAGGTCCAGTGAAGCTAGTTTTAAAACTAGCACTTGTACTTTTTGGACCACGTGTAATACGTGTCTTTTAAGTTTGTTTATTTGTATACGCTTTTGAAGTCAATTAAAGTACTAATGAGCTTTAATTTACCTCAATTTATCTCAATTTTTATTTTATTTTGGGTATTATTATAAGTATTTTTATCCTGTAATACCTGGATTGTATGTATTTGTATTACCTGGATTAAAAAGCAGATAAAGTTTAAAAGCTTAAAAAGTTTTATTAATTGATAGGCTGTCTGCCCAAACCAAACCTAAGTCAATGTAGGCGAGCGATTTTATGCAGTATTATGACCATGCAATTACTATTTGATTTTAAAAAATTGACCACAACAATTAAGATGTATTTAAAATTTGTATAAATTTTAAAAGTGCACTGAAAAAATTATCTTAACTCAACTATAAAGAAACTTTAAAAAAAAACTAAAAGAAACAATTGAGTCTTCATAAAGAAAAGATAATAATAATGACAAAAAATGAAATAAAAATAGCTTAATTAAATTAAAAGAATAAAATTAAAACTTAACTAAAATAAATCATTAACTATAACGATAAGATTATTTAAATTGTGTTTAGAATAAATAATTTTAGATCGTTTATCTTTTTAATGTTTTTACAATATAATATTATGCAAAACTCTTTTAAATAAAGTAACAACATACATTTAACGATTGTTTAATAAATACGCATATTTAAAAGTTAAAAAAAAGATTCTTAACAATCCTTCGCAGTAACACATAAACAAAACAAAAAAAAATTAAATTGTTTCTTAAAAGAATTTTATATAATATTTTTATAATAGATTTATTTATTTATAAGATATTTATGTCAAAAAATATATACTTATATAAATATAAAAAAATATATATGATATTCATTAATACTTTAAATAAAAAATCATTAGCAGTGATTTTTTAATTTTATTTATATCCATTTTAATAATAAAAAAACATAAGTAAAAATTAAAGTTATTTAATTTAAACAACTTTCAAAAAAGTTTTCATTTCTTCTCAACAAAATCTTTTTTCTTTTTGAGTGTATTTTGAGTGTAGACAATCGTCGCTTGAAGTCACTTATAAAATTTTTTTTTTTCAATTACATTTATTATAAAAAAATCTTAAATAATTAAATAATACAAATAAAGATTTATACAACTTTTATTGATACTTTAATTAAAATCATTAAGTTATTTAAAAATGTGTTTTGCTAATATAAAAATGTTAGTAAAGATAAAGGTTAGATAAACGTGTCAAAATTATTTTTATGTAATTAGAAACTTTTTTTTTGCGCATTTTGGAAATGTTAAAAAATGTGGTCAAATCGTTTTTGAAAGTAAGAAAATCTAATCAGTTTTTTTTATGAGGACTAAAAATTGACTCCAGTTAATAAATTTAAAACCATAGCAGTTTTGTGCAATTTATTTAAATTTATTTATTAAATAAAAAAAAAACCTTAGCAATTTTATATTGGCAAAGATAATACGCTAGCAAACCTTTCAGCTCAAATGTTGGTACTAGTTTGCATAGTTTGATGATATATTTTTCAACATTTTTTAGGATATTATGGTGGTAGATGGTAGATGGTGGTAGATCATATAATAATTAATTTTGATAGTTTAAAAATTGTTTTTTTAAATAATTTTATTTTTAGGGAATCATGTTGGTATATGATATAACAAACGATAAATCTTTTGAAAACATAAAAAACTGGATAAGAAATATAGAAGAGGTAATTTTTAAAATTTTTTTTGCTTTCCATTATGATATATAAATCAGGGATGCAAAGTCATATTGATTTTCATAGACTCTGGGGCTCTGGCGTCAAAAAATAGGGACTTAATGGACTCTGGACTCCAAATTTGTTTTTAAATAATTTTTTGATTCAATTAGCCAGAGATTTTAGCAATGATATTGCTGAGAGTAAACTATATAAAGTTTCGCATTTTCTGTAAAAAATAACAACTTATTATTGAATTCATTTTTTTGCTCAAAAAATAACCTTAACTCAAATAATTTCTAGGTTGAAAATATTTCTACAAATTTACTTCAGTTAAAAGGATTTGTTAAATTCAAGTTTGCATGCAGTAGTGGTGTAGTTAGGGTGTTAGCCAGGAATATATTTTTTACCACTTTTTCACGATATTGGGAATATTTATTGTTTTACAAAATATTTGGAATTTTTATTGATGTTGTTCTATTACTTTGTAAGAAAAAAAAACACAAAAAGGTCATTGAATTTTGTGAATTATAAATTTGAATTTTGCGGTATACACTGTGCTAACACCCTGGCAGTAGTAGACCCCTTGCCTTGTAAGCTCATTGTAAGTTTCAAGTTTGATTACTGCGCTCAATTTTGCCGCGCATCAGCTATCACTTATTTTATACCCTTCCCAAAGTTACATAAATTATATAATTAGTTAAACAACCCACAAAAAATAGCTAATAAAGTTGATATTATAATAGCTTATAATTTAAACCAAAATATAATAATAATACCTAAGAAATGGACTTGTTTTGTTAATTTTATCATAGTAATAGTATATAATTTTTTTATATTTTTTAATATAGGTCTTTTTGAACTAGAAACTGTATATACAGAGTTAAATGATCACGCACATTTAGTACCGAGCAAAAATGATGAGCACTGTTCATGAAACAGAGGTACCAAAAACATTCCCTTTAAGTCATAATAGAATAGTTTTTTTAGTAATATAGTAGGATACATGCTTAAATGTTATAATATCATTGATAAAGGAGGCACCACTCAGATAAACAAAGATAATACTTTGAAACTTAAAAGAAAAGTACAACTTTGGCTTTTAGGTTTTAAAATGAATTTGGAGTTTCTAAAAGTATTTTGTAGAATCCACAGTAATAACTTTCCATCAAATGAATAAGTAAAAAAATTTTTTACTAGAGACTAATCTGCAACGACTTCCTTGATACTTGAAATTATCTCTATTTGATTTTGAATTTTTAAATTAAGCTTAATAGCAGGGTAGTATTCATCTTTAACAAGCTTTTTTGCAATCTAGACTAAATTATTTTGAAACCTAATATGAAGAATAACTTCTGCTTTTTTTATTTTTTACTATATTGTTTATCAATAATTGTATCCTTGTGATTGGCATTAAGGTGACGAGTCACCTTGCATTATACATTGTTTCTTGCAAAACAAACTCATGAATATACTTTCTTCACTTTCGTTAGTATAAATGAGTTAGGTAACATTTGAATTGGTCTGTTGTGGTTTCCAATAAATAATAGCGTAATAAATCTCGTAGTCCCTGGAGTACCAACAATTTTAAGGCGAGCAGGAATTCGACTTTGCATCCCTGATATATATATAATATTAGTGAAATATATTATTTAATATATTTATTTTTTAAATTGAAACATTTTGTTAAATTATTTAGCTTTAACTGTCAGAAGCCATAATTAATATTAACAAAATAAACATTTTAACACTTTGACAAGCAAACAAAACTTAATATCGATAAGTAAAATTTTGATTTCCTCTACTTGGTTGTTTTGTAGCAAATTTTTTCAAAAGTTTAATTGATTGATAACTCAAGAATCAGAGTTTTAAGAACTTCTTAATGATTAAAAACTTAGCATCTGCTTTCAGATGAAGATCACCTAATGATAGTACTACAACCTTAGAAGACATGTACCATGTGTGGTATTTTTATTTTAAGGTTTCTGAAGTGAGTTTTTAACTTTATTTTCCTATTCTATTTTAATTGTTTTAGCAATTATGAATGAATCATTGTTAAAGACATGATCTTCTTTGCTGGATTTAAGAAAGACAAGTCCATAGTAAATAGCTTTAATAAATGATGCTACTCTTGAGACCATATCTTCCTTTTTAGGACTCAAGTATTCAATGACTGCATACTGAGCATTAAAAAAGTATTTTGCGTCAGACATAAACTAAAAAAAAAGTTTGTTTACGGAAATACTAATATTATATATACTATTGCTACCTGGGAGGAAATTTTATGTTCTACAGCCTTGGTCAGCCTTGGTCAGGAATTCCTGACCATTCATATATTTTGTTGTAACAACTTAACCACAGCTTATTTAGTTTTGTTGCAACAACTTGTCCACAACTTATTTAGTTTTGGATTTTAAATACTAGTAAGGATGTTTATTTTATTAATAAAATTTTTTTTGTTGAGTTATTTATATTTTAATTTGTTTGAAAATAAAATATATGAAAAATATATTTATAACAAAAATGATTTGTTGTTGTGTATAACAGACATACGTTTTTTTTTAAATAAGGATGTTAATGGGTGGTTATATGGGGTAGAGGTATTGATGGGATATTATAATTTTAGGCATTATTATGGGTGGTAATACATGATGTGGTGCTGGTTGTTGGTGGTATTGGTTGAGGTATCAATGAGATTTTATAAATCAGTTTTTATTGTTGATTTGATTAATTTTTAATTTTCTTTACAGCATGCTGCAGCTGATGTAGAAAAAATGATACTGGGAAATAAATGCGACATGAATGATAAAAGACAAGTCTCAGCAGAACGTGGCCAAGCTTTGGCTATGGATCACAATGTTAAATTCATGGAAACTAGTGCTAAAACCAGTGCAAATGTTGAAGAAGCCTTCATATCTCTTGCAAGAGATATTAAAAAGAAAATGGATAGGAAACTGGTATTCTATAATTATCTTTTTATTTTTAATGGCCCCAAGTGCCCAGCTAAGTTGTGTTAGTGTTTAAAATAAACCTTAACTAAAACAAATTATCAAGATTTTAACAAAAAACTTCATTTTCAATCCCATATTGTTTTTTTGAAGGAAATTTCCAGTATGTAAATTTTAAAAAAATTTTTGGTCTGGCTAATGCATTGTCAATAAAAATAATGTAATTAAAGTTAGATTTTAGGTTTTCCTTTTTTTTTTTTAGGTTTTAGGTTTTTTTTTAGATTTTCCTGTGATATAGAATTTTTAAGTAAAATGTATATATAAGTAATATGTATATAAAAGTGGAATTTTTAGATAATATTATTGTTTTTATTTTATTTTTTACTAATATCTAAGTAAAATAAAAATTCAATAAGTTAGATCAAATCAACATAATTCCTAATAATTGTTGATTATCCATTATTATTAGTTATTTATTTAAACTAAATATTAATAAATACATTATTTCAATTGAGCAAAAAAATGTCAAATACGATAGAAAAATGCCATAAAGGTATTAATTTAATTAGCTTATATACTGCACTCTCCTATGCTAAATGGAAGACCTTGACCTTATATAAAACCTGTATAAATGTCATAAGATCGTCGAGTAACAAGCAGTTCTCAGAAAACCAAGGAAAAGTTTTTAAAATTTAGAAAATCAGGGAGTACCTGGAAAAGGGATTTTTTTTTGAAAATCTTTAAATCAGGAATAACTCAGGGAATATTAAGTTTGAAGTTATTTTGCAATATATAAATTTTGAGTCTTTATTATTTATGAATATTGCTCACTACAGTGGTTTTATAACTATTATAGCATATAGCAACTATATATTATAAATTTTATAATATCTTTCTGTTATTAGCAATGTCTTTGAGTCTTTAATCAACAAATATTAACATCCTGCTTGAGTCAAATAACTTACTGTCAGACAATTTTCTCATTCTATGGCTGCCTTGCTAACTGCTTTATTTCCAGTAACTTCTGAGGTACCCCAAGATTCTACCATTGCTCTTTTTTTGTTTCTTATATACATTAATGATCTTATTGAAAACCTTACATACAAAGTGACCTTATTTGCTGACGACTCAACTTTATTCTCCTGTCTTGACTAAAAGTTTTCTCTTTTTGATCCCTTATAACAGGCAGCCAATCTTAAGTCTGATCTCACTTCTGTAACATATTGGGGCTTGCAGTGGCTTGTAAGTTTTAACCCCAACAAAACTCAGTTATTTGCTGCAAACTATTGCAATACTGTGCAAGTTTCTGTATTAATGAATAGTAACCCTCTCGCTGAAAGGTCACTGTATCGTCTTCTTTACATCTTCTTAGATTTTAATTGACTATTGACCTCTCAGGGAAACCATATATACAATTGATTTCTAAATTTGCATTTGCTAAGGTTGCTTCTCTTTATTGTGCTTGCCATTTTCTTACTCCTAATTCCATTTTCTACCTCTACAAATCTCTTATTCTTCCATGTATGTAATACTGTTGTCATATTTAGGCTGGTTCTTTTAATGATGCTCTTTCTCTTCTAGACAAGGTCTAAAAACTCATTGTAGCTGTAGTTGAACCCACTCTAAATGCCAAGCTTGAGCCTCTCTCCCATTAATGTAAAGTTGCATCTCTTTCTATTTTCTACAAATACTATCATGGTTGCTGCTTAAAAGAGCTATCATCTCTTGTTCCAACTACTAAAACTTGTTCTCGCTTGACTTGTCATTCAGCAAAGTCTCATCCTTTTACTGTATCTGTCTCTGAATTCTCTAAAGACTTTTATTTGTCTATTTTGTTGCACTTCATCCTTATTTTAAAACAAGAAGATGGAAACTCTCTCCTGTCTTCTTGTTATAATATATATATATATATATATATATATATATATATATATATATATATATATATATATATATATATATATATATATATATATATATTTAGATAAATGTTTAATTAAATGTAATAATATAAGACATGACTTCAGAAAAGACCTAATTTTAAAAAGGTTGGTTACAACATATTCATGAAGATTGGTTAGGAATTACTGGAACTAAATTTATATGAAAAATCAATAACTGCAAGACTTTTAGTCAAAGATCATATGCTATCAAGTAATCTTCAGCCACATAATTTCGAAATTATTAACAAAATGATCACCAATGTAAAATCTGCCCATAAAAGATATAGAAGTTACCTATGTTCAATCAATCACCTGTTTTCAACCACAGACAATAATAAAGAAGCAAATCAATTGGCAAAGAAAGTTGTTAGCAACAAATAAGACAAGATCAACTGAAGAAAATTAGTGAAATGTTTTCATTTATAAAATTTGTTGAGGAAGCCGAGAAGAACCAAGACTCTATTTTTAAAGCTAATGCTGTAAAACAAAGATATTAGGAAATTAGAGCTTTCCAGAACTCAGGAAAAAAGTACTTGACAACAGGGGGAAATCAAGGAATAACCCTGACAAATCTTACTTGTTTTATTTTTTTTACTTGTTTTATTTTAAAACTAAACTAATAAAAAATAATATTAATAAAAGTAGTAAAAATTAATCTAATATAAAAATTTAAAATTATCCAGAAATTTGTTAAAAGCAAATTGCTCTAATAAAATCTAAAAACTAAAAATAATATTTTAATTTTAGATTAAATTTAAAATTATACAAATAAAATCGATTCAAAAAAAACTAAATATAAATTTATTAACATTTTTTATTTTGCGAAAACTATAAAAATTTATAATGCAAACATTACAAATTTTTGTAATAAAAATAAATGCAGTTGTTGTGGTAATCCAGCTTGTGGAAATAATATGCCAAGGTTAGGGTTAGGGAGAATGAATAAAGAAAAATTTCTTAATACAAACAATCAGGTATTTTGTTTTGTACTGGTATTTATAGGTATTTTTAAGTGGTTTTTGACGCTCTTACTTTGACCTATTACTAGTTTGCTAAAACAAATAAAAATTTTGATTACACTAATTTTTAATTTAAACATGTTTCCACACAGTTGGTAATTTAAATTTGATCACTTTTTTTACTTTTTTTAGAATTTTATAAAAGGTTACCTTCATAATTAGATCTGGTAAATTGGCCAGAAAATGACACAAAAGGCTTTCTTAAACCTTTTTAAAATATCATCTTTGTACAGAGCCATTTTTTCATCATGTTTTGCCAAATCTTAACTGCTTTAGATAAAGTTGTATGATCTGCCTGCAACTACAGCAAACACAATAATTTAGTTTACTATGTAAATAAAGTTGATGATGCCATGAAATGCCTGAAATATATATTTAATATAATCAAATTTAATACATCCAGTTACTAAAGTTATTAGCCTTATCTAATGCATCACCAACAATTTTCAATTGTGAATGTAAATTATTTTCTTCTCTTAGTATTGTCAATTTGTCAATTAGGCATCAACACCAACAATTTTCAGTTGTGCATGCAAATTTATTGCTTCTTATGGTATTGATGGATTGACAATTAGGCTTCCTATCAAAGGATCAATAGAGTCCATATGCTCACCTCTAACTTGGATGTTCAGGGAATGATTAGATATGTGTGTCTCTATACAATATAATTGAGATTTTCATTGAGTATAATTTGGTAACTGTGATGTCATTCCTCCTTTTTTCAATAACCATTCCTATAATATAGTTGTTTAAGAAAATTTAACAAAGAAAATTTTTGTTGAAAATTAAAAATTATTTCGTTGAAAAAGAGTTAGGATCTCTTTAGCCATAATTATTAATTAGACCCATATCATTAACACAGCTGTTTTATTTCATAGCATGGTATCGCAGGATATGGTCAATAAGTTAATAACAATCTAGAATTTAGTACATATGTGTGGTTGGTAATGATTACAAAAATATTTATGAATTGCTCTATTATGTTTTATTATTGACTTCAGAGAGACATCCTTTTTAACCAAATGTAGAAAATGAGCAGAGCCACCACATCTTTTATATATATATATATATATATATATATATATATATATATATATATATATATATATATATTATATATATATATATATATATATATATATATATATATATAGAGAGAGAGAGAGAGAGAGAGAGAGAGAGAGTTTCTTCACAATTCTGTTAGTGAAGAAATTGCTTCTCAGTGCGCTGTTGCAGAATAATTCTTTGCTGAGTTGTCCTCTACGACCAGCTCTTGGCTCTCTTGTGGTTGTTGGTACACACCATTTCACTTTTTCGATTCCTTTTAATATTTTAAATTGTTGAATGAAGTCACGCCTTAGTCGACGCAAAGTTAGACTAGTTAGGTTGAGTTTGATTAGCCTTTCTTCATAGCTATGTTGCCTCATTGCATGTCCAATCTTAGTGGCTTGTTCCTGAACTTTTTCAAGTGTTTTTTGTCCTTTTTTGTCGATTGTTACCAAGTGCATACTGCGAATGTGGTCTGACATATGTTGTATAGAGTTTTTTCTATAATGCTGGCTCTCGCAATATAAATGTATTTTTTAACAGTCCAAGAGGTATATTTGCGATCAATGCGGCTTTATTGACTTGTTTTTCTGGCTTGAGATCTTGACTTATTGTGACTCCAAGTTCTATTTCTATCATTGTTGTTGTTAGACTCTTTTTGTGTCTGATAGTGAATCTAGCATAGTGTATGTCGCTGATTTGTTTGCTTGCCCAATGTGCATCACTTTCGTTCTTTTCCATTTTGAGACTATGTTTTGTTTCCACAGCGTTGTCTTAAGTTGAGTTAATTTTTTGATTTTATTGCTCACCCATGGCAGTCCTTTAGTTGTTAAATTTATTCTTTTTTTTTTTGAATGAATTTTTCACATAAATCATAGTATAAGTTAAGTAATTTATTAAAGCTTTCATTTGCAGTTGAGTTATCAAGGAAGTTTTCCCAGTTGATTTTTCTAGCTCTTTTTTTATTGATTTGTAGTCGCTTTTGTAGTAATTAAATTTCTTGCTTAAAAAGGTGTGGCCAGGTGTTTGGACAACTAGAAAATATCAGTTGATTACTAAATGAGCTTGTTTAGTTGTTCCAAGTGGCAAGTCCGATTGTAGATTTTTTATTTGATTAACATCGTCACATATCACATAGTCAAGAGTGGTCTTACATTGTCCATTTGCTTGTATGAATGTGGGTAAGTCAACAAGTTGAGTGAGGGAACTGGCGTTGACCATATCAATGAATTTTTCAGATGGGTTATTTTCAGGGCCAGTTATTCATTCAATACCATCATTAAATCATTTCACATTTGGAAAGTTAAAGTCACCACAGATGAGTAAGTTAAAGTCACCGCAGATGAGTGTTGAGCTGAATTTTTTAGTGTCAACAAGTAGCTTTGCCTTGCTAATGCTTCTTGTAATTGCAGTATCGGTTGACAGATCCTTTGTATATCTTGAGGTAGACGATGGTCGATATAAACACCCTATTAAAATGTTTTCATTATTTATGTTTAACAAACGCCAAATTTGCTTGCAGTTTGTGTCTGTTAATTCTTTATAATCAATTTCAACAGATGGTAGGCCTTTGCTAACATAAATTGCAACTCCTCTCTATCTTTACGAAACACATTTAACCGTCCAGATGTGGGACTGATTGGCTTGTAAACCATGTTTCACTTACTAAAATAATGTAGGGGGTAGTTGACTAAGACATTTGCTTTATTATTTTATAAGTGTGTGTGTGTGTATATATACACTACCATCCATAATTATTCCAATGATCGTACTTTTCAATATAAAATATCTAAGTTTTACTATTGGGAGAGAAACTGAAAGCAATTAATATAAAGTCCCATTAGATTAGTTTACAATTTACTTGTCTTTTAATCACCCTTAGTGTTAATAACCTCCATACATACTCTTGGCATTCTACTTAACGACTTATCTAATTTGTTGAAGTCAATTTTATGCCTCTAAATAATAAGTTTTTTCTACATCTAATGCATCATTAGGCATTAACTTTTAATTCCTCCCATAAAAATCCGATAATTGAGAGGTTTTGTTACTTAGGAGGCTAAATCATTCTATTCAATAATTGATCATTCTCGAACTCAGTCAAATAACTTAAACAATTTTTTGAAAAATATGTTTTAGATTTAAGTCTTAGATTTAAGTTTTAAGTCATTTTCTTCTGAAAAAATAAATGGCTTCCCATTAAGCCATCTTTCCAAAAGTGTAGCATAATTTTTAAAGTTAACTATTTTTGTCATCTCTCTCTATTTCTACAAAGTCACCTGTGGCATTCCAACCAAAACAGCTCCACACCTTAACACTACATCCACTATGATTTACAGTCGATAATACACACTATTTTATCATAGGTTCAACGATTTTTTTCTCCAGACAATCTAATCTTGAAACCAAAGATTTAAAACTTCGACAAGTCGTTCCACGTTTGCAGTCATTGAGCTCCATTTTCTATTTATTTTTACTCACAGTTAGGTCGGCATTCAGCAATGCCGACCTAACTGCCAGCAATTTTTGCCGACCTCGTTTCAAATTTTTTTTGCCAATCTCTAAAAGATTAAGGTCGACAAATTATTGCCGAACTCATTTTTCCTAATTCCGAGGGTTGATATGATATATATATATATATATATATATATATATATATATATATATATATATATATATATATATATATATATATATATACACAGTAATATATATATATATATATACCAAATAATGCTAATTTAGTTTCTTTATATAAAAGTGCTGCATTTTTTCAATTTAGAGAAATAACTATGTAACTGTTTAGAGACAAAGTTCTTCAAGTTTTATTCATCACAAAGTTCATTATTTGAACACGAAAATTAATAAATTAATCAAAAGTATTAAAAAAAGTTGATTTCCTTCTGGACAAAACAAGTGCAACTCGACAAAATTTTGACCAAGCTGTATTTTGCTATCAATATTTCGTGGCGAATCCTTTGTTGTCGATCACAGCCTTGCATCTTCAAGGCATAGATTCGATCAGGTGATCAATGAAACTTTGTGGAATCGCTGCCCAGGCCTTTTGGATTTGTTCAAACAGTTGATCCTTATTACAAACACCTTCACGAATTATTCTGCAATTGACGATCTCCCACAGGTTCTCGATAGGGTTGAGATTGAGGTGGCCAATCCATCACCGATAGGTGGTTGTCTTGAAACCACTGCTTCACTACTTTTGCTGTGTGTTTCGAATCGTTGTCTTGCTGAAAAACCCATTTTATTGGCATATTCCATTTAGCATGAGGTAACATAACATCTTTCAGGATATTTTTATACATGAAACGGTCCATTATTCCATCGTTTTGATGTATTGGACCTAGACCGTTAGCAGAAAAACACCTTCAGACCATTACATTGCCTCCACCATGCTTCACGGTCTTACGGCAGTAACGTAAATTGAGGCATTTTCCGGCCAGTCGACATACACGGCAAATGCCATCGCTCCCAACGATGTTGAACTTCGAATCATCACTGAACAGGACAGTTCGCCATTTCTGCACATTCCAGTCAGTATGAGATGTAGCAAACAGGAGTCTTTTCTTCTGATTTTTTAGTGGGCGTTTTAGTGGGTTTGCAGGGTGTCGAGAAAACAATCTGGCTTCAACAGCACGTCATCTGATTGTTCCGTCCGATACAGGCAGCTCTAATTGCTTTTGTATCTCGACTGATGATATCCAGGGATCCTTCTTGATGGATCTGACGATCATAGAATCCTCTCTAGAAGTGGTGGAACACAGTCTTCCACCTTTGTTATCTGCTGCCAACTTCCCCGTAGAACAATATTTGGAACATAGTCTTGATACGGTCCATTTTTTCACGCAATATTTATCACAAATACATTTTTGTGACATTCCACTTACGTAATCGCCAATAATTTTCTTTCTTAGTTCCAATCCAAGACTTCCATATACTGACTGAATTACATGTCGATGTACATGTCTCTTATATAGTAAAATAAACCTGTGTGAACCTGTTCTGGAAGATTCTAGATGCTTCTTTTCAATGCTTCTTGAAGCTTCTGGATGCGTCTGGATGCTTCTGAATGTTTCTGCATATTTCTGGATGCTACTGGATGCTTCCAGATGCTTCTTCTGGAAACTTCTGGAAGCTTCTGCATGCTTCTGGAAACTTCTGGATACTTCCTTTAATTATTAAAAAACTTCCGTGACGTTGACACAGACCAGACTTAAGAAAATGAAACAAACCAAAAAGTTGCACTTGTTTTTTCCGCTGCAAAATGGTACTTGTCAACAAAATTCTGCCTGTGTGCTGTCACCTGTCAGCTGATTGCTTATGTCATGGCATGCTTTGACTCCAGACTCCTAAACTGTTTGCTGTGTTAGTATAGTTCGTTTCGTTTTTAAGACATGTAAAATTAGGAACACTTTTTAGCATTGTTCGATGTTGGTTGCAAATGTTTTGTCCAATACTATATATATATATATATATATATATATATATATATATATATATATATATATATATATATATATATATATATATATATATATATATATATATATATATATATTTATATATATATATATACATATATATATATATACATATATATATATATATGTATGTATATATGTATGTATGTATGTATATATATATATATATATATATATATATGTATATATGTATATATGTATATATGTATATATATATACAGTGCTCAAAGTGGGGCGGGATGTGGCAATATGCTACCCCGTCACCTTTTTATAAAGTATAAACCATCACACCACCTTTTTATAAATCTCTATATATAATAAAGATTAGGTGGGATGGTATTTTTAATTTTCCAAAACCATCCCGTTACTTTTTTTCTCCATGTCGAGCATTGTATGTATGTGTATATATATATATATATATATATATATATATATATATATATATATATATATATATATATATATATATATACATATATATATATACATATATATATTAATCATTTATAAAAGTCTTTGTATAAGTCTTTGTATAGTCAGGAAAAAAAAGTTACAAATATTTTTTTAAAAATGCAAACTTCAGATAAATTAATCAACAAATAATTTTTTCTAATTTACTTCTATGCTTTATGTTAAAACTTATACGTTATAAATGATTAATATATACTTTCTCAAAACTTTTTAAATGTGACTGTCTTTTTTTCCCGTGTACTCTTCATATATATACACACACTTTAAATAAAACAGCTATATATCACTTACATCTTTATTGAATAATTTTTTTTTTTTTTGTAATTCTGATTGTATTCTTAGCAGCCTGAGTGCAATACTCTGTTGTTTTTCATTGGCTTCCAGTATCAATTGCAGAAAAGAGATCACCTAGATTTACTTTTCTCGAGGTCTCGGGTCATTATTTTGAACACTTATTTTTCTATCATCTAGATTTACTTTTCTCGAGGTCTCGGGTCATTATTTTGAACTCTTATTTTTCTATCAGATTTATTTTTAGACTACTTATCATTTTTACTATTATTGCCAAAGTTTTTTAGTGTTCACTAAGTTTATTGATAAGTTGCTTTCTTGATAAGGTTTTTTTTTGACTAGTTGCTATTTTTTTACTTGTAGAGTTTTTCGGCTGGTTGGTGTTTATGTAAACTAGTAGACAGGTTTATTGTAAATAGTTTTGAACTTTTCAAAACTTACAATAAATACTTTTTGAATTACTAAGAATTATAGTTGTGTGTATATATATATTTTATTTATTGTATATACACATTTAGATTTATTTTTTAATATTGTTTTTCTTTGCAGGAAAGTCCTAACTCAAATTCTAATGATGGAAAGATTAAAGTTACAACGGAGAATCAACCTAAAAAAGGATCGTGGAAATGCACAATCTTTTAGAATTTTATTGCGCAATATCATTCATTATTCTCCATGTGAGCGTATGCTCAATCAGTATTAACATCACTAAAAACTTTATTTCCGTCACTTTTCATATTTTAAGTAAATATTTTTGACAAGTGAATGGCTTGAAAGATGAATTATTTTTAATAAATTATTTTCTTTATCCAATCATAAGAAACACTACACGTCATTTTGCATATAATCTTCAATGAATAGCAAAATAAAAATATTTTTTAGCGAAATCTACAATGCGTTTTCTTTATCTTTAAAAATTTTGTGGAAAGTATATATTTTCTTTAAATGATAATTTATGTACCTTATGTTATTGTAAAAATGTGTATAAGTAAGAAGCTAAACTATTGTTTTTATAAGTAAGTCACTAAGCTAATCATTTAGTTTGTTATTTTAAATTTCAATAAGTTGCTTGATCCGTTGTATAAAATTTTTTTGTCTGCTTTTTAGACTTTTCTAAACTAAGTTTAAATTTTTTTTGTTATTTTAAAAAAAGATTTTTTTGTTAGTATAAAGATTGTTTTCGAGGTAAATTTAGGTTGTTTTTTTGTAGTTTTGAATATCTGGGTAAATTATTTTGTTGTTCTCTCTATATATTCTTTAAATAGATAAAGAAAATTTTTTTGTAGCTCTGAATAGTTTCGAATATCACTTAAAATTTTTAAAAACTTTAAAATGTGAATTTTGTATAAAAAGCCTTGTGCAAAAAAATGCCTACAAAAAATATATCGAAGGCAAATATGCCAGTTTACTGATCATATTTGCATTCAATATATTTTTATTTGAGTTTCAATATATAAAAAAGAAAGTCATTTTGGCTACATTTTGATCATTAAAATCATTATTTTGGTACAAATTTCTTGCTTTTGTTAATATAACGGTTATTGAATGTTTCATTGGTCTGTGAAGGATGATGAATGCCAGTTTCTCCACGGCGATTAGGGATGCAACAATACATTTTCGATTCACTGACTTACAAACTTTTTCTTAATAAGAATTACCAATAACACAAGAAAACATTGTTCACTATTGACTTCGTTTATTATACTTTTTTTACATTAAACGCAAATATTTAGTAACGATGCAAAAATACAAAAACTATCGATATGATGCATTTTCGATTTCCGGACTTATAAAGTGTTATCATTTTTCACAAATAAGTCATGTATAATAATACTGAAAACTAAGTCACTAGTAAATAATTCACTTTTTTATTTTGCTTCGTAAGTCTTGTTCGTTTTTTATACTACTTTTTTTAAATAAAAAAGTCGGGTTCAAGTATCAAAAATGAAATGTTATTGTTTGGACAGATATATAAGCAATGGTATATTTATAACCATCAAATTTTCATAAAAATTGATAAGCGTATTTTAAGTGTACCCAGTGGGTACAACGTGTGTCTATTAGTTAATTTAAAAAATTATAAGTTGTCTTATTTCAAAAAGCAACATCTGTTAGCTAACATCGATTTCTTTAAAAGTTATTAGTTTAGCTGATAAAATATCTCTCACCTTTTCGAAATAGTTAATGGCAATGCAGAAAATGGCTAAAAACTGTATGTTGTGCTGCCGGATGATAAAACAAACAAGACGCCAATGTTGTTAAGGAGTGCCTCAGGACTAAGGCACCTGAACACTACACTTCGTAAGGCGAAATGGTCGTGATGACAGAGGAAAGTATAACATCCGAAGTTTGTTACTATAGGAAGTTATTTCTAATAGGCCCGCTCTAGAGTCGGACAATCTGGACGTTTGTCTGAGTCAAAATCTAAGAGGCGCTTTTTATACTTTTATATATATATTATATATTTATGTAATATTTATGCTTTGTTGATCAAATTGTATACTTATTGATTTTTATCCTTAGTTAAAATTTTGTATTTACTGTTTATATTTTCTAAAAATTATTTGCAATCCATCGATGGGCAAATAATTTTAAGAAATATAAAGCGTCAAGAGGGATTCAATTTTTTCGGTTTCTTCTTTTCAATGGACAATACTACGGTGCGGCCGTGGCGCATTGGTTCGAGCGCTTGCTTTAAAAGCAGGAGATCCAGGTTCAAAACGAGCTCTGGACAAATTTTTGCGTCACGGTAAGGAAGGCGGCGTGAACTTCCTGGTTAAATGCACTTGCGCGGTGTTCTGCGACCTGTGACAAGACCCTAAGGACTTCTTGGGGCACCTAAAAAAAAAAAAATACTTAAAAAAGATATTGAAACATTGAGTGACACTTGATAGAAAAGTAGGATAGAAGTTTTTAAGCCTAAAGGTTCCATTTAGGAGATGTTTACGATGCATTTAAGCATTTATAATAACCCAAATATCGATAATTTGATAAGACAAAGCCCCCGATTTACTAAATCATATTAAACAGTTAAAGTATTAAAATATATTAATTCAATAAACAAGATGATGCAAACAAAAGATCACGATTTAAAACCTGCACTTGATATCTTTCTAAACTGCAACAAAATATTTAAGGTTGTGGTTAACCGAAACTCTGTTTCGGTACCGGCTACGGCCAAAATTTGAATTTAAACCGATGCCGAAATTTCGGTTTCGTTAGTTTTTATAAACTCGGTAAAAAGCATAATTTCGGTTAAAAAAATACCGAAAAATTTGTAAGATTTTAAATTTTTATCTAATTTATAAAAATAGTTTTTGAGAATTTTCACAAAATATTTTACTATTTTTAAATGATATTTTAATATGATTGTTCACAAACTACTTAACTATTTAGTTACTAAATAGCACGTTTCCACCTGATTCTTAAAAATATCAACACCGCAAATAATCAAGCCATTGCAGTGCACATATTTTGACTGGTAGCGTTTATTTAAAGAAAACAAATTTGCTTAACAATTCGAGTAGAGATGTGAAGCTGGTCTTTACTAAAATTGCCAAGAGGTTTCTCACCCCTCCATCAACATCAACTGATGTGGAAAGGTTATTTTTAACAACTGGAGATTTACATAGCAATGAAAAAACAGACTATTACCAGGTTACCTCGAAAAAATTCTTGTTTTGCAGAGAAAACTTGCAAGTTATTAACTTTTGCTATTAACTTATATCGCCAGCTTATTTATTAAATCTCAATTTGTGAAACACGTCTAATCAATTCTAACACAAGAAATTGCGGCGAACAAACGTGTTTTTCTCCAAAGAAATTTATGTTAGAAAAAAATAGCAAGCTTTTACTTCCAATTTAAACTTTATGTTATATGGCGCCAAGAGAAATCAGTGAGTTGTTTTTAATAATACAGTCGAGTAATAACATTTTAGAGAATTACGTTTTAAATGTAGAGAAAATTTGCTCCCTCCAAGGGCTATTATAATTAATGGGCTTTCGCAATTTAAAGGGGCGGAAGTTTTCAAATTAAGTGTTATTTACAGAAATATTGGAACATTTTGACATAGAGTAGTTCTAGATGGTCAACGTTATTTTACACGTTGATGATTCAGTGAAAAGAAATCTGAGGAAGCGGTATAAGATAGTAACATGTCTAGATGATATATATCTGATATCGATTACTTTAGCAGAGAATCAACTTCATAAGGACTTCAATAATTGCTTTCCAACTCCAAACAAGCTAGTCAACAAATGTACCAACCATCAAATATAAATATGGGATTGACTTTAAAAGAAATTATTGATCGATTAAAAGAGTTACAATTAGAAAATAAAAAAATTATGGCAGATTTGCATTTACAACAGGGAAAATACAATGAACTACAAAAACAAATAACGAAATCGTAAAAAATCAATGCGCGTCACAATCTAACAACGCAAGGAATTATTAAACCTCATAAATCGCAAGAAGTTATAAAATCGATTGTGTTGAATTCAATAAATTGCCATTCCTCAAATCTAAAAAATATTGATATTGAAAATACATACACAAACAACATTTTTCAAAAACAGTTGCCAACGTTGTGGCTCAAACGAACCAACCACAATAATTTCTGAGGAAATTTATGACGTAATAAGACAGAAAATTGGAAATGAATATTGAACAGAGTAAAGGTGACAACTTTATTTTAATTGGTAAGAATAATTAACCTGTGAATAATAAATGCCCTGTCTTTCGCCACCAAAGTTTATCTTTCAAAAAAATGTACCGTAAAGTTGAGCCTATTTTTGGAACTAAAATTACTGATCATAAAAGCATAGGAGGCGAAACAACTGTACGTAAATTTGATGTCTTTGTGGAGGCATATGCAACCTTAAAGGGAATAGTGTCGCAAATAGTAAAAACGAAATAGTGTCGCAAATAGTTAATGTATGAATATACGTGAATATATATATATATATATATATATATATATATATATATATATATATATATATATATATATATATATATATATATATATATACTATATATATATATATATATATATATATATATATATATATATATATATATATATATATATATATATATACTTTAGCGTATATAGACAAGCAAATGCTTATTCGTTTTGCTTATCTTTATAGCGTAGGGCTTATACAGAAAAAAAAAAGGAATAATCAAAGAAAAGATTTTTACCCAATTCTAAACCCTCAGTCGATGTTGCGGCTCCCCTTTGCGGCAGCAGGCTATAAGATAGTTAGTGTATGTATATTTCAGTATGACATCAGACATGTTATCTAAACAAGCATTTATAGTTATTATTATTTTTTGTTTTTGACACTATTCATTAAACTCCTTTACGACATTATTCCTTTTTCTATTTTCGACACTGTTCATTAAATCCATTTGCGCCACTACTCCTTTTTTTGTTTTCGATACTATTCCAGTTTTAGTATTTACGACACTATTCCTTTTTTGTGTTTTCGACACTATTCATTAAACTTCTTTGCAACATTATTTTTTTTATCTTCAACACTATTCATTAAATTCATTTGCGACATTATTTCTTAGTCTGTTATTCGACAATCAATAATGCGATAACTTGCAACACTATTCCTTTTTCACATTTTCGAAAATCAAATTTGCGACAATATAAATTTGCAACAATCGAAATTTTGCGACACTATTCCGTCACACCTTCAACAAATTTTGATATATGTACTTTTAACTGTCAGGAACTTAAGTCAAACATTTAATTTACGAAGTCACTTACTGTAAGTGACTTACACAATCTTATAATATAAGGTTTTTAAGTGAACATTGGATATCTAAACTTGAATACTCCATTATAAGATTTTCTGTTTTTAAAAACAAGTTAAAGAATATTATTTTTTCAACGGATAATATATTGAAATATTTTTGAGATATTATTTTAACGAATTTGTGACGATTTGTTACCAAGGGGAGAAGTGGAGTC
Source organism: Hydra vulgaris (assembly GCF_038396675.1). Lineage (NCBI taxonomy): Eukaryota > Metazoa > Cnidaria > Hydrozoa > Anthoathecata > Hydridae > Hydra > Hydra vulgaris. The sequence continues at coordinate 2,456,191 of NC_088928.1, read as the reverse complement.
TCGATTTTGCGACGCAACATTTTTCTTTTTTTTTTAGTTGTAAATCTACAGAAGACTTTCTTTTAATTAAAAGAAAGTCTTGAATTGAGTGTAGAATTGTCAAGCAATTTTCCACTGTTTACCTTAGCTGGATGTGAATTAGTTTTCATTGACAAATTCAAGTATCTGGGTCACATAATAAAAAATGGCTTTTTTGATAATCCTGATATATATCAAGAGATTAAATGTATTTATACGCGTACTAACATAGATCAGACAGTTCAAAAAATGCTCGATTAAGGTAAAAGTGCAGCTATTTAAGACCTACTGCCTCTGTTTTTATGATGTGGCTCTATGGACTAGTTTTAGTGAAAATACTATGTTAAAGCTAGACTCTTGTTACAAGAAATGTGCTTAAATATTTTTTGAATATTACAAGTACTCAAGCGCTACAAACATGTTTATGGTACTAGGCTTGTCTAATCTAAACTTTATTGCGTAACTACAGACTTAACCTTATAAATTAGTTAGTTACCTGTGCCAGCAGCAATGCAGCTGTGTATAGATTAAATAGAACTTTTAACTAATTATTATCATTTTTTTATCTTAACTATGGACCTTGTTCTGTATTTGTTGTCTGAATCAAATAAATTAAAAAATATATATTTAAATATGTGTGTGTGTGTGTGTTGTGTGTGTGTGTGTGTGTGTGTGTGTGTGTGTGTGTGTGTGTGTGTGTGTGTGTGTGTGTGTGTGTGTGTGTGTGTGTGAATAATATATACACGCACATTGTGTGTGTGAATATATTATACACACACACATATATATATGTAATATATTATATTATATTACATGTGTGTGCATAATATATACACACACACACAATGTGTGTATATATTATATATACACATATTTCTTATATATATATATATATATATATATATATATATATATATATATATATATATATATATATATATATATATATATATATGTATATACATATATATACAGGGGCATCGCCTTGAAGGGGGTAGGGGGGGAGTCTTTCCCTCCCAGAATCTAGAAAAGAAAAAAGTTGGGAATTTCCTTGCCACAAGTTGGGACATATGGGAAATCGGTGATAAAATCATAAAATATTTTCCAGTTAAATAAAATTAAAATGTTTGCGAAAATCCATCAAAGATCTAATTCTTTTTTGAGTTGGACAAATAAACTTAACGTTTATTAAACGGCCTAAAGATGTTTTCCACAAGACGAAATAAATTGCGAAGTCATAGCAAAGCGACCTTTTGATTTCTACGTTGTTGTTTTTTTTGTGCTATTTTTTTTTGTTATCAACAATAAAAATGTCAGCTGCACGTTTATGTTTGACTAAAAGCAGTTATTCATTTTTTTTTCATTCTTTCTACTTTGAGACGTGAATATTTATTTCCATGAATTGATTTTGATATTTCTGTCTTTTTATAAAAGATATGATAGCATTTAAAAGGATATGATTCATTTTTTAATATAACAATTTTATATAAAGCTTTTTATCAGAAAGTATAAGGAAATAAATGCTAAACTATGATATGAACGTTTTGCGCCTGTTATTACTTCCAATTATCAGTATACTAAAGTAGGGTCAGAATTCGGTTTGTAGGAGTAATAGCCCTAATAAGAATATATAATAGGATTATTGGTCTTATTCTATTATTATAAGACTCTTACATCTTATCACATTTATTAAGAGTGATAACTTTTATAAACATTAAATCATTTAAAAATTATGGTAAATTATAGCATTTTGCGTTTGTTTTCCAGCACTAATTATGAAAAGCAAAAGATATAAATTACAATGTTGCGTATGCAAAGCGGTATTTAATAACGACTATAAAACCAGTCATGAAAGATCATGGTGGTAGAATCCTTTTGTAGCCTCCTTAGCTTCAAAAAAACGAAAAATGGAACCTCAGAATGTTGGTAACGATGTCGAAGTGGATGATGAAATACAAAGTAGTGAACATACAAAGTTAGACTTGATAATAATTGAAACATCGACTTCAACCTGTGATATATCCATAGAAGAAGAAACAACATCTTCTGATAAAAAATTTGAAGTTCAAAAATTCAAGATAATGATGCAAAAGGGGAAAACCCGGGTTATGTTGTAGTCCAGGAACAAGCAAAGAAATTTACAGAATTAAATTCTAAATCAGATTATTTAACCCAGTTTCCTGACCAAGATGAAAAGGATGACACGAATATTTTTAACTTGGATAGTACTGAAGTAAGCAGTGAAACAACAAATTGGGCTTCGCTCATGGGGAATTTGGGTGTTTTAATAGATAATCTTAAAGATTGTAATAACATTTATAAAAAATATTGTAAAGAAGAATCGGTAAATGAAAAATTCACTGCAATTGAAATTGTGAATGCAACAAGTTCTGTGGCGGAAATGTCTAAAAATGTTTTGAAAATGAGAAATTGAAAATGGGAAATATAAAAAAACTCGATATCAACGCTCAAAATATTATAATTGACAAATCAGATTCATCAGCATCGATAAGTATGACCCTGGTTTACGTCCACATATAATTACGGATAATCAAAAATTGTATTTAATCCAGTTAGGACCACACCAACCAAAACTTGCTAGTTTCCTAAGTGACGGTAAAAATAGATTTAATCCCCAGTGGTACAAAGAGTTTGAACATTTAGAATACAGCTCCAAGAAGGATGCCACATTTTTTTTTGTCTGCCGCATTTTCCCCTAGGGTGTTGGAAAGAAGGGAAAACTGAATATGCTTGGATAAATGTTGGGTTGAGATCTTGGTCCAAGATGAAAAGCTATCGGAAAGACAAACTTGGAAAGCTTCAGGCACACTTTACCTCTCAAGTACATAAAGTTGCATTAAGTGAATATTGTCAATTTCTTATGAAAAAAGGACATATAGATCACCTTATTGATAAATTCAATAGACTTGCTCTAATAGAAGAGCAAAAAATAGAGGTGCAGAATAGAAAAACTGTCGAAATTCTTATCGATACATGTGAGACTTTGGGAAGCCAAGGGCTAGCGTTTAGGGAATCGGACAGTGCTAATCAAGGTAACTTTGTTGCAGTTGTGAATCTTATCTCTTGCCACAATCCCACACTAAAGCCTGGATTGAAGATAGAGCCCTTCGTCCATATAGAGTTACGTACACGAGTCCATCGTCTCAAAATGAAATGATTAGTTTAATTGCAACTGAATTAAAGAGTAAGATCATTGATGAAATTAACAGCTCCATTTTTTTTTCCGTGATGGGCGACATTACTCCTAATATGTCACATAAGGACATAATGAGTATAGTTGTGATAGAAGTCAGTGAAAACAGTGAGGTTCGGGAAAGGCTTTTGAATTCCGTCGAATGCACTGATAAGACTGGAAAAGGGATGTCTTAACTAATTTTATCTTCTTTACATAAAGAAGGTATTGACACATCAAAGATGGCTTTTCAGTCGTATGACTATGCGAGTTCAATGTCTGGACAATTTAAAGGAGTACAAAAGTATATAACAGAAGAAGATGGCCATAATGAACCCTACATACCTTGTCAAGACCACAGAACAAACACTGCTCTTGAACATGCCTGCAATGTTAGTACTTTAATACGAGAATTGGTTAATGTCCTCGACCAGTTGCATGTTTTCTTCACATCAAGCACAAAAAGATTTAGTCATTTAAAAGAAAAACTTGAAGACATTGACAGTGCAATACAGCTTGTAAACCTGTCTAGAAGAAGATAGACCGCACGAGCAAATCTGTTAAGGCTTTAAATCAGTCTTTAGAGAAGGTTATTGATCTTCTTCAGAGCACCTCAAATAATATGATTTTTGAAAAAAGTAAAAACTTTTGATTTCATTATTACTCTTTTCTTCATGAAGAATATCATTGAGAAGATAAAAATATTACCAGAAATCTTAGAAAGTCCAAAATTCAATGTCATTGACAGTATTAATGTAATTGAAAGTTCTGTCAAGAACATACAAAATATCAGTAACGATACAGATGCTTTGAATAATTTGATTGAAAGTGCAGTAATACTTTCTAGGAAATTACACATTGATGCAGAAAACGATTACGAACGACACCATAAATTAATAGCAATGGAGATGAAAGCTTTTTAACGGAAAAAATTTAAAGAGGTCATAGACTCTCTAGCCATGGGTTTAACCGAAAAATTGGCAGCATTAAAGGAAGTATTTGCTCCTATCACCAAATTTTTAGTTTTCCGTTAAATAAGGATAATTTGAGTATTGAAAGCAAACAAACTTTTTCCTCCTGGATGCAAGGATCATATTCCAGACGTTCATGTGCTGAAAAGCTAGATGGAAATTTTGATAGATATCTGTTTAGAAGAAGGCGATGAAGCTTTTAAGTCATCAAGAACACCAGCCAAGACGCTGCAAGACATTTTGTACCATGTTGTGAAGTTAAAGGATATATTGAAACAAGCCCATAAACTATGCATTTTTGTAATCACAGCTGCTTATGGTGTAGCATCAAATGAGCGTACTTTCAGTCAACTCAAGATTGTAAAATCACATCTGAGAACAACAATGAGTGACGAGAGATTGGATAGTCTCGTGTTATTGAAGTGCGAAAAAGACGTGCTATTGAAGTGCGAAAACTTTGTAAAGGAGTTAATCCCGATTATCTTGTTAAGCGATGGGTTCAATCGAAGAAACGTCATATTAAAATCAAACAGTAGACAAAAAAATGATAGACTGATGATAAAATATTGTGCGTATAAGTTTTGTAATAAAATGATATTTTCTATATTCCTTTGTACTAATTCATTTCCGTAAAATTTTAAATTGCAATATATGCTGCCAGAATGGTTTGTAAAGTTTATTGGATTTGTAAATTGCAACATTTTTTTGGACTGATACAATTTCAGTATGAATGGGTAAAACTTTTAGACGTTTTTTGAATTGAATATTTTGTATATATGTAAAGGAAGCTATGTTTTGTTAATAGAAGTTGATAAATACTGATAATTGGCAATTCATGAGAGTGAGTGCAGTGTAGTATAACAATCAGTAGATTTCGTAAAAAGGACAGAAATTGATTTCTTGAATTATAAAAAACAGTGTTAAGGTTAAAAACTATGTTAAGCAGTTGGGAAAAACAAGGTCTCTTCCCCTCCTTCCCCCCCCCCCTCCTCGCTGAAATTTTCTCACGCAACGCCCCTGTAAGTATATATATATATATATATATATATATATATATATATATATATATATATATATATATATATATATATATATATATATATATATATATATATATATATGTTATATGTATATAATATATATATATTATGTGTATGGGGTAAAGCGGGGCATTAAGCCCCATTTACTCCGTTTATATAATAAAATGCCTAATGTTATTGTATTAAGTGAGAGGGACATTAAATTTTACATCATAGATACTAACTAACCAATCACGGAACTTTTCTCAACATTACTTGGGTTTCTAACCAATGGCATTGATATTTAATTAGAATTTATAGATGAGTGATTTTTTCCATCTAGTTTTCCGTTTCCTTCAAACTTGTTGAAAAACTTCCGTTAAATTAGCGAGTGTTTGTTTTGACTAAAAATAGAACTAGAAAAATAGAAGTACATATAAACTTAGCAAGTACTATTTTTAACTTATCTTTTATCTTACATATCTGTGTATGTAATCAATGAATTGAAATACTAATTAGTTTATAAAAATTAATGTTTTAATTAGCAGGGGCTTAATGCCCCCAAATGCCAAAAAGGTGATTAAAACAACTAAATAAAATTGATTAGATAAATAAAATCAATGTTTTAATTTTATAAACATGACACAGATATAGTTTAAATTGAAAACAAAAGTTACTTATTTTTAGAAATAGTTTAATACTGTTTTAAATATAGTTTTGATAATGGAGCTTATTGCCCCCTTTGTTTAGCAGAATGGTTCGAACATACAAAAAGAGAGAGGAACTAGGAAGGAAGTCATATGCAACTAGCCAGGCAATGATAGGTGCCTACAATTCTGCCATATGTAAGCAGATGTCTGCCAACCCTGCTTCCATGCATAATGGAGTTGATAAAAAGGCTCTTTTAAAGAGAGTGCAAGGGGAAATATAAGTAAATTCTCATCCAGGGAAGCGAACTGTTTCAACATCTACGCAAGAAGAAGACTTGGCAGACAGCCTTATTGTGTTTGCTGAGTGGGGTTGGGGTTTTAGTAAAGAGGAGGTAAAAGGCATAATATAGGAATTTGTAAAAGAATATGGTATTGAAACTCCTCTCATCGATGGTCGACCAAGTAGGGACTGGTTGTGTGGCTTTTTGCAAAGCCGTCCGAAAGTAGTCCCAAGAAAAACAGAACACCTCAGCTAAGATCAATAAGAAATGGTTTCAGCTGGTCCAGAAAACTCTACAAGATGCTGGAGTTAGCGGTCTACCAAGTCAAATATTCAACTGCGATGAAACAGGTTTTGTCACTGACCCAAAGTCCCAAGTTGTGTTAGCAGAAAAAGGTGCTGCTAGAGTAACCCAGAGCATTGGTATCTTCATTGACACTTCAGCACCTGCTGGACCGCAAATATCATTGTCTACTTCATCATCAGGAAAGTCTTCTATTAGAGACTTTTTTCTTAAAGAACTGCAGCCTAGATTTGCCCAAACTTCAGGGTATGGTAGGTCGGCTAGAGTCTCCAGGTTCCGCTACGGAGAAAGCCTAACAGGTGATGAATGTTTGAAGCGACTGAGAGATGAAGCATCAAATAAAGATAACACTCCAATAAAAAAGACCACCAGAAAAAGAAATCTTCCAGCTGGAAATGATAGGGACAGTGATGAGGACGACACCGTGTGCCTAGAGTGTAATATTCATGGAGGTCATGAAGAACAATGGGTCTGCTGTGACTTATGTGATGGTTGGTACCATATTAAATGCACAGGAATTCCAGATGGGGCTGATATTGAAGCCATGGAATAGATCTGTGAGATTTACCTACAAACAATGTGAATATATTTATTTTACATCTGGAGCTTATTGCCCCCATTTTTTAAATTTTGAGTCATTGTTAGTTTTAACTTTTTAGCTTTTTTTTCACTGTAAGACGATGAATTTTTTTGATTAAAGCTTTTGTACTTGAAAAAATATGTGTTGTCTATTACTTAAAAACATTTTCAGTTTGAATTTAATATTTGTTTACTTATTTAAAATAGAAGAAATGAAAGTTCTTGAAAACATGGGGCTTAATGCCCCGCTTTACCTTATATTATATATACACACATACATTTACATATATATAAATATATGTGTATATATATATATATATATATATATATATATATATATATATATATATATATATATATATATATATAAATTAGAAACAAATTAAAATATTTCATAAAATATTAGATTTTAGTAGTTATATCAAAATTGCTTGATATTAACTCAAGTGCAGAAAATAGCCCCTCTACTTCTTGTAAGAAACCCATAGGAGTGACTACTCTGCTCACCTCTGTATCCTTTTTGGATATTCCTTAATTCTCTCAAAAGCTGATTTCACTTTTAAATGTTATTTTTCTTCTGGTTGTGGTAATTGTCCATAAAGTTTGTGTTAAAAGTATTTTTATTTAAAGAGTTCATTTGTCACACTTCTCAATTTTACTTTTTTATCAAGCTCTTTTTCAAATTTTGTCTAATTCTTCATCAGAATTAGATTTACCTAAAACTATATGAAGTGATGTAGATGATTCAGCTATTTTTCTCATTTCTTGACTTACTGTTAATATTTCAGCATCTCTAATATAAGTTATTTTCTGATATTGCTTTTAAGGCTTAATCATATATCTGATTCTCTTCTAAAAATATTCTACAACTAGCATCAACATAAACTGCAGCTAGATTATCAAAAAGAGGAGCTTAGAGAAAGTTAGCTAAGATTCTGCTCTGGAGCCAGCTTCACCTAGAAATATTTCAGCTTCAACTCAGCTCCTTGTAAAAACACCAGCTCCAGATAGCTTCAGCTCTCGAACAGCTCCCAAGCCCTGTTTAAAACTTTAAGTAGGGGAGAGTTGCCTTAATTGGAACACTTTAGGAAAAAATATTTATTAACCAAAGATGGCTTAACTATGAAAACATTTATGAATTAAATAATATAGATATACAACCCTACTATGCTTTTATTAATGATTCGACTCTATTGATCGCACCCTTATTGGATATAAACTTTGATTTTTCAAGGCACCATTTTGTTCCAATAAAGGCAACTGGTCTCCTTGAATGGAACACATATATTCTTTAATTAGAACAGTTCTAATATTTGAATAAATTACAGCTATAAAACTTATGGCTCAAAGGAAAAATTAATTGATTAGCTTTTTAATAAAAGATATTTAAAAGATATAATAACAAATAAAAATTACAACAAATATTTAATCCTTTTTTCGCAATTCATAAGTCTTTTTTTCTTGCAGCTATTGCACTTGGGATGGTAGTGGTGATATGTGGTGGCGATGGTGATTTTATTTGATGTGCTCAATTTCATTTGGTCCATGGTGATTGAGTCAAGTGCTACTTTGCTTTCCTGTGGTTTTTGCAATAGTTTGGCAGTTATTGGATTTAGTGTGAGCTTTTTTTTTGTAGATTTTTTAATTTGTTTGGAAGCTATTTGATTTAGTGTGTGCTTTTGATTTCTTGGTGTAATTTCTAGAGCACGTCTATATGGGGAGCTTGTAAGATCAACCGCCTGAGTTGTTCGTGATCTTTTTTTTTTGTTTTTTACTTCAAGTGAAACCACTGGCAAAAGAGACAAAGTTGAAACTGAAACATGACATTTTAATTTTTTTTCACTTGATTTATCTGTAGATAGTTTTGTCATCCCATCTATACTTTCAGATGACTGAAGATTGTTTGAAGGACCAACATCAGTAAATGAAGAGGCTGTAAAATCAGAATCAGTGAATACATTTATGTCCAAAGGCCACAACCCACCAGCCTGAAATCCTTTCATAGCAATTCTCAATGATGCTGCCTGACTATATGCGTCACCAAATAATTCTGCAACTTGCCAAGTTGTTAGTGGTTGTGATATATGTGACCGCATCCATTTTCGCATAGCTTCATCATAGTATGTACCAAGTGGTCCAAAGAACGCAACGTCTAATGGTTGCAGTCTGTGTGTAGTATGGGGAGGTAGTGATACCATACGCACTCCAGCATTTCGTGCTAGATATATCGCTGCCAAATTTTTTGAATGTGTAACATGACCATCAAGTATCAACAAAACTTTTGATTGTTTTAAAGGTTTAACAACTTTAATGAAATGATTGAGCCAATCTAAAAAACCTTCATTTGACATCCATCCTTTCTCTTGAGTACTAAATACAGTTCCTGGAGGTGCACCATTTGTTATTTCTGGCTTCATTCTTTTGCGTTTATATATTAACATTGGTGGAACATAAAATCCTGCTGCAGATACACAAACTACAGCTGTTACTGAATTTCCTCGTTCACTACTAGTCATAATTCCAACTCGTTTTTTGCCCCTTGCACTAATAATTTTTATCTGACCATCTTGTACTGTTGATAAACTAGTTTCATCCATATTATAAAGTCTGTCTGGAGTTAACTTTTCTTCCATGTATAACTTTGAAAGTAAATTAAAGAAAGATTGCACTCGCTCTTTATTAAAACCTTGTGCACGTGCAATTGATGTTGATTCAGGCCCACGAAGCGACAGTTGTGGGTGCCTTTGCATAAATTCATAATACCACTTTTTTCCTGCCATTTGTGTTTGTTTGTTAAAATTATGTGTGATATTGTTAGCTTCCGCAATATCAAATGCTAGACAGCGAAGATCATCAATCCTTAATCCAAAGTACATTGATTCTAATAATAAACAGTGATCAGCTAGTTCTGTTTCAATTTCATTAGGTAAGGTGGTAAATCGACCATGAAATTTCACATTTGCAACAGCAACTTTGTTTTTTTAATTTATATGCCTTGACAAAGTTGCTTTTGGAATACAAAATTCATAAGCGGCTTCATTTAAGCTGATTTCTCCTTGTTTTATTGCTTCAACAGCCTTTTTCAAGTTTTCTACTTTCCATTTTCCGTATTTTCGTGGTGTTTGCATCTAAAATAAAAGCAAATTACTATGAAGATACATAAGGAGAGTTTTATAATCTTATCACAGGCTTATTTTTTCATATATTTATTTGTTATTCATATATGATTAAGTTAATTATATACTCATTATATAATCATTATTTTTCATCATTTTTGTTTAGTTAATCATTAACTATTTAAATCAAAATCTATATAAACTATATAGTTTATATAGATTAATATATAAAGTTGCAAACTAAAGTTTGCAACTTTATATATTAACTTCTATATACAGTAAAAAACTTATGCTGGGTATATACTTTATGTTGTCTTACAAGTTTATCCGTTAAATAGAAATGTATAACTTTTGTAAAACTTTTACATTTTATTTTTTACTAAAAGATAAAATGATTTGTTTTGATTTTCTCCAAAATATCAAATAGAAATGCCTTTATAACCCATGTAAAAAACTTTATCTTCAGTAAAAATTATCAATGAACTATCAGTTATGCAATCACCCCCTAGTTATTCTCTATAACTAAATTTTTAATATAATAAAAGTAACATAAAAATAAATGAAAATAACTCATAAATAAAAATAAAAATAAGAATAAAAATATAAAACCAAAAATAAAAATAAAAATATAAAACCCATAAAATAGAAATAAAAATATAAAACCCATGAAATAGAAATAAAAATATAAAACTCATAAATTAAAAATAAAATAGAAATAAAAACATAAAACTAAAAATAAAACATAAAAATATATAAATGTTAATTTAGTCACAATCAAGTACCCTCATTTTCATCATCCTGTAAAGTTATATGGCTCTAAAATTTGTGGCACTACTAAACCATATAACATGTAATAAATAAACAATAAACTATTTTCTATGCAATCGTCCCGCTTAATTCTCTATAACAATTTTTTTTTTTTTTTTTTTTCTTTTTTTTTTTTTGTTTTAATTTAATTCATATTCAATTTTTCTATGCTTGAAAAATGCTGGATCACAACAAAACTCCTATGACTTCTACTTCTTTGACTCTACTTCCTTTATTTCCTTCTTTTTATTGTTATATTTTTTGTTATTGATATTGTTATGATTTTTATATTTTTTATTTATTTATTTTTTTTTTGCATTATCCTTATGATAATCACTATAATATATATAGATAAATATATAGTAAAATATATACCTATTTATAGTAAAATATATAGATAGTACTTATTATATTACTCTATTTAATATTATTATTACTATTTATCACTATTATTATTACTATTTATTTTTATTTATTTTTTATTACTTATTATTATTATCATTATTATTATGCTATATTTATACCATCATAGGTCTTTACGCGTCATCAGTTTATAACTGTTTGTAAATGTCCCGCACGATTGTATATATATACAGTTATTATTAAAGTGAAAATATATTGATTTGATTTGATTTGATTTGTTAATTAAAGTATACGATGTTTACAATCAACTTTATATCCTTAGACTATGACTAGACTTTAGACTATGAAAAAAATTTTGTGAAAAATTATTTCATACTTTAAAGCAAGACTAAATACCAATTCCAAAAAAGCAACAAATGTCTAACAATAATACTATGTCTATAAAAGAAATTCGCTTTAAAAAATATTATACAGTCGGACTAATGAAATTTTCTGATAATTCGGATGTCAAGTAGCGTGTTATGAGATGACATCGTTTCAATTGCGGCAACTTTTGAAGTTCCATTCTGGGCAACATAGGACCATGGTGTTGTAGCAAAATATTTACATACAAGTAACAACTTACGATATAAGCTCTTAATATCACATAAACTTGAAACCCTTAAAATTTAAAATTTAAAAAAATTATCATCAAACTCAATATCGTTAAGCTTCTGTAATCGTTTAAATGCAACGATAAAATTAGATCGCAAAAATTTTTTTCTTTATAAAAAAGTAATTTTATTCTCATACGTGCAGTTTTTAAGTTTAAATACTAGAAGTTTCAAAAAATAAAGAAAATTATTTTCTTTACAAGAAAAAATATTCATGAAAGTAGAATAAGTTCCAGTTTCTAGATAAAGCTAAGTGTTCCAATTAGGGAGCTGTTCCAATTTCGGCAACTCTCCCCTACTCTATTTGTAGAGTACAATAACATAATACAGTCGACTCTCGATATCTCGAACACTAAGGGGACCGGAAAAAAAGTTCGAGATATCGAGAGTTCGAGATATCAAGAAAAGGGTTGAAAATAAATAAAATTGCCCGACTTTCATTAAAACAAGTTATTTTTCTGACAAAAATCATTAACAACAAAAACTACAACTTTTGGAAAAAATCTGTTATCTGATATTGCTTTAAATTATCCATCTTTTCCATCTTCATTAAATCCTCAAGTTTTAGTGCTAGGGATTGTATTTCATTTCCGTATTTTGAGCTGTATAGCGAAGCATTTTGAATTGTTTCAAAAGCAATTTCTAATTGAATATCAGATGGGCGTGGCGGGGCTTCGACGTCAATAGCTTCGTCGACGCTATCTTCAACTTCATTATCGTCGTTTTCAAAATTAGGGTCTAAAATCTGAGCAATGATTTCAGCATCAGTAGCAAGTGAACCGGTGGTTACTACATTGCAATCTAAACCAATGTAAGATTCCGCTAAGAGATCTTCTTGGACGGCACGAGGATCTAACTCTCGCAAACGGTTAAGTTCTTCTGTCAAAAAATTAAAAGAATCATCATCATCAGCTTCTTCAATACTCTTGTTTGTTTTGCTGATACCAGCTTTTTTAAAGCAGTTGATGACATTCTCCTTCGACACAGCATTCCACGAAGAAACAAGATCTTTCATTGCTTGAAGTATAGAAATTTTTGGCATGGGTTCGTTATTTTCGACAGCCTTGATACACAAACGCACAATTTTGTGACGATAATGAGCTTTAAGACTTCGTATTACGCCTTGATCCATGGGCTGAAGGACAGATGTGGTGTTAGGGGGGAAAAATATTAGGCTGATGTTGCTTAGCCCTTCAATGTGTGGGTGGGCAGAACAGTTATCCACCAGGAGTGCTACTTTCTTGTCTTGAGCACGAAAAAATGAGTCAAGTTTCATTACCCATTCTGTAAAAAGGTCTCCGGTCATCCAACTTTTTAGCTGATTTTTATATGTGCAAGGAAGTTGTTTAATTTAAAACACCGTGGGTTTTTAGATTTTCCAATAACAAACATAGGTAATTTTTCTCCCGTTGCACTCCCTGCTGCTATGCCTGTTAGTCTGACTTTACTATTTTTTCCCCCAAAACATTTTTCTCGTGATAAATGGTATGTTTTGTTTGGTAGGCACTGGTAAAATAGTCCAAACTCATCAACATTGAAAATTTTTTCAAGCTTGTAATTCAAAAGCAGTGTTGGAAGTGTAGTTTCATTCCACGAAGCAGTCATATTATTTGTCACGGCGGCACTTTCGCCTGAGATTATTTTAAAGCTGATGCCGTTCCTAAAAATAGGAACAGAATAATTGAATTTTAATTACACGTTTAAAAAACTAAATAAATTAAATATAAACAGATACATGTTATTTGTTTATATTAAAATTGAACAAGATTTGACAAAATTTAACTGACCTTTCTTTCCAATTATGAAACCAACAATCAGATGATTTAAAATCCAACTCTCCTAATGCTTCTGCGAATTTTAGTGCCTTTTCTTTTAGTATGGTACCATCAATTGGTACTTGTTGACTTCTTTTTGCAACGAACCACGTGTATATGGCCTTGTCTACATTTTTGAAATTACCACTACGAAGTTTCTTCCGTTTAGATTTTGTTTGACAAAAGGAATAAATTATATATTAAAGGAAAACTTTTCAGAAATTCGATTCTTAAAAAAAATCGAATTTAAAAATCGAATTAAAATTTTTTTTTTTTCGAAAATTGGAATTTAAAAAAATTAAATTTTATTAAAACATTTTTGAAAAAAAAAATGTTGAAAAGTTCGAGATAACGAGAGAAAATTGCCCTGTGGACCGAAAATATTGTTCGAGATACCAAAAAGTTCGAGATAATAAGGTTCGAGATATCGAGAGGATTTTAGCCTAAACTAGTACGTTATGTCCATGGGACCGCTAAAAAAGTTCGAGATACTCAAAAGTTCGAGATATCAAGTATTCGAGATATCGAGAGTTGACTGTATATATATATATATATATATATATATATATATATATATATATATATATATATATATATATATATATATATATATATATATATATATATATATATATATATATATATATATATATATATATATATATATATATATATATATATATATATATATATATATGTAAATTATGTTAGTGTATTTTACAAATAGAAAATTTTTTTTCTCTATAAATTGACTTTTATTTGAGATTTATTAACTCTTCCTGATGATCCGGCAATGGTGAAACTTTAAGTAGAAGATAACAGTTAGATAAGTGTTTTTTACTAATTTATATATATATATATATATATATATATATATATATATATATAATATATATATATATATATATATATATATATATATATATATATATATATATATATATATATATATATATATATATATAGTGCATTGTTTTCCGAACATGTTATTTTATTACTTATTATATTGATAACATAATAATAATGGCTGCATTATGCAAATTATGTTCAGATTTTATTTTTTTGTTTAAAATAAAAGTATAACTATATTAAAATAAAATATGAAATGTTTTTAAGCAATCTGTTTATAATTACAATTTCATATTTATTACGAACAGTTTATTTGGTGGCTTATAATTCAACCTAATTTTGAAACTTCGTAAATCGTAGATTTTGACATTTTTGATTTTCAACTGACAATTTTTGATTTTTATGTTTACACCTAACTAAAACATGTACTACTAATTTTCCAACCTACTAAATCGTTGACCTGCTGTATTTTTGACCTACTAAATTTTCAACCTACTTAATATTTAACCTAGTGTATTTTCAATTTTATAACTATGTCTATTCGGCATGTATTTTGTATAGTTTGTTGTTGATTTGAATACAAGCCAAATTTGATCAGCCTTGGTGCAGTGGTTGTACCACTGTCTTCAGAATTGATAGGTGCAAGGTTCAATGAATGCTTGGAAAACTTATTAATTGTTAATTTAAAAAAAAAAAATTGTAGTTTAAAAAAAACAATGTTAAAAACATTGTTTTTAACATTGTTTAACAAACAGATTAGATAATCGGTTGAAAATTAATTTATCTCAAATCGAATAAAAATGAAAATCTATAAAATTGTTCGAAAAATATATTGGTCCAAAACAAAAATGTCATAAATTGGTTGAAAATAAAAAAGACTATAACTGGTTGAAAACAATTTAGGCTCCAGTTTTCTAAATTTAGGCTCCAGTATGTTATCTAAAAATTAGTTCCACTTTTTATTAGATGTTCTTTTTGTAGAACAACTTAGTAGGTCAAGATTTTTGTAGGTCTAACTATCCGACACAGTTTATTTGTGTTTAAACGTTATAACTTGTGTTTCTCAAACACTTTTTGTATAAGTGTGTCATTTTGTATAAGTGTGCCATTAATCAAAATATAAAGCTGTTTCTTCTTTATGTCACAATACAAATGATACGAAGAACTGTTTCCTTATATTGTTTTTGAATTTGATAATAAAGATTGTATTGTACAGAAATGTGCAAATCTTTTTTGTGATAAATCTTTTTTGTATTAATCATTGTACCACAATGTGAAACAAAGAAGCCAGTTCCACCTGTCAAGCGCATGTGTGTCAAACATACTTTATCACTACAAAACTGTGTTATCTACTTACCTACTTACCATAACTTTTTGAAATACCATTCATAATAAACTATTAGTTAGAGACAGTTGACCACAGAATGTAAAAACACATTGCTTTATTTTTCCATTTTACATGCATAGTTTTTTACTGATTTTTATAATTAAAGTTTATTTTACCTTTTTATGTCTGAAAATTTTTTAAAATATTTGCTTTGAAAAATAGAATTTTTAGTTTTATATGTTTTTAATTTTTACACTCTTTCTTTATAATAACTTGAGTTAATGCAATGTATTTTATAAAATGATAATTTATTTAATTAAATAAATACAAGTGATGGTATTTTATTAAGGTACAAAGCAATGTCTTGTCAATAAACTATTTGCTGTGATTCACTACTTTAGAAGGAATTTTTGGAAAAGGAAAAAGAAGATGGAAAAATTAATAGATAAAAAAAGTATAGAAAGTAAAGAAAAGAGAAATAATAAGAGAATTAATAAGCAAAAATATTAAAACATTAAAAAACCAAAATAAAGAAAAACAGCAACATCAAAGGAAAAAGTACAGGAGCAATGTTAGAGTAAAGTAAGGAACAATGTTAGAGTAAAGTAAGGAACAATGTTAGAACTAGTTTAAAAAGAAAAAGTATTTGAAGAAAAAACTTCTTTATGTTATTGTAGTATTTTTGACCATCTGGTTTATCACTTATTTTTATTTTATTTATAAGTTTATTTAATAAAAGTGTTTTTGTTGTTGTTGTAAGTGGGATGTTAATTATTTTTTTAAACATATTTATATATATATATATGTGTGTGCGTGTGTGTGTGTGTGTGTGTGTGTGTGTGTGTGTGTGTGTGTGTGTGTGTGTGTGTGTGTGTGTGTGTGTCTATATGCATACGTGTATATATTTGTGGGTGCTTCGTATGTTTATATTAATGTATACTAAATTTTGTCCTTGTTTTGACTTGTTTTTATTTTTTTTATTTTATTGTTTTCTTTTTTTTTATGTTTTTTATAATGTTATTGCTATTGCTATTTATAATGTTATTGCTATATTATTTTATAATATTAATGCTACAATTTTTTAAGAATTTCTTATATATTTTTTTTATTTTTTGTAATTCATTTCTCCAAGGCCGAGAAGACCACTACAGATGAGGAGGCTACTTGTGGTTATAAACCCTCTTTCACCTCTAGAACTCCGAAACACGAACCTTGACAAACAAGGCCGCTTCGCAGAGAAACAAGTTGAGCGCGGTAAAACGTGGTTGGAATTGAACTCGGAACCTCTCGCTTATGAAGCAAGCGCTCTCCCATTTCACCACTACCGCATTTATTTATATCTTTATTTACTTATATCTTTATTTTTATTACATAACTATTATAAATATTATTAATTATTTACCATTATTATTATAATTATCATTGCTACTATTTTTATTGTTATTTTTTTTTAATTATTAAAAAATTGTTTTATATTATCATTTTAATCATTGTTGTTAATATTATTGTTATTATTTTTGTTTTTATCTCACGTTTTTAATCTAATATCTAATCACGTTTTTAATCTAATATCTAATCACGTTTTTAATCAATATAATTGTTTTAGTTATTTAGGTTACGTAGGTGCTTACTTAACATTATTAATTGTAATATTTGAAAGCAACTTTGAGATGTAACAGCAACATAACCTTGAAATGTAACAGTATTATATTTATATTTTTGCAAAATTACCAATTACAAAAGTATTGTTATCATTTAGCAAGAAATAAAAAAAATTTTGTATTGAAATGTTTTTGCAAAAAATTGTGCAAAAGATGCACACTAAAACTCGAATATTTGCCATCTTTTTTTAAACAACAGGTCATATCATTGTAATCAGCTGTTTATGGCTAATCTGAAATCATCTAATTTTAATAAGATAAACTTTTTCCTTTAAAATTAATTGTTCAAATTTATTTTTAAATTCATTTGTTGAAGTCGATTTTATTAATTTACTAGGTAAATTATTCCAATAGTTCGCTGCTCTATTCGTAATAAATTAGTTTGGGTTCATATTTACATATTTCTCTTAAATAATTCGTACTGTGGCCACTTGTTGTGACATAAGATTTAAAAACCAGTCGATTATACAGTTTAACACAGATAATATTTTTAAAAACTTGAATCAAATCATTCACATATGAATCAAATCCCCTCCCGTGTTATGATAATGGAAATCATGCCTGTTACCCTGTGCTGAACACTTTCTAATGTTTTTATGTCAGCTTTTCTAAATAATTACCAAACTAAAACAGAAAACTTGATTATAGTTTTAATATATTACAAAATTTCCAAATGCTTCGGGTCAAAAAAAGTGCATTGGTTAGAGCGCTTGCTTTAGAAGCAGGAGATCCAGGTTCAAAACTAGCTCTGGACATATTTTCACGTCATGGTAAGGAAGGAGGCGTGAACTTCCTGGTTAAATGCACTTCCGCAGTGCACCTGAATTAAAATTAAAAAAACTAAAAACATATGTTTAATCATACCAAGCATAGAGTTCGCTTTAAAGGTGCATGCAAATAATTGTTATTTCCATTTTAGGTCATTTGTAAAAACCACACCTAAATCTCGTTCACAATGTTCGCTCACTTTTGCATTTGATTGAATATTGTTAATAAAATAATTGCTTACGAATCGTAATGCATTACAAAACATTTTTTTATACTTAACTCAACTAGCCATTTTTTAGACCAATTAAACATTTTTTAAATCGGTTTGCAATAGTGAACCATCATTTGAGGAGTCCAAATTTGATATAATTTTAATGTCATTGGCATATAGTTTACAATCATTCTTTATTGTATCAGGTATATCGTTATTATAAACATTGAATAGTAAAGGTCCGAGTAATGATCCTTCTGGAACTCCACTAAGAACACCATTCAATAATGATAAAATATCATCCAGGAGCACTCTTTGTCTCCAATCAGTTAAGAAAGCGACAGTCTAATGCGATAGCTTTTTTTTTACTTACTTATAAAATTAGCCTTTTGTGCCGAGTCAAAATCTTTGACAAGTTCACACGTACAATTATTTTTTGTTGTTGTTGTTGTTTCTTAAGTACTCCCTTATTGTCTTATTACAAAACATGGTAGGAGAGCATTTAACTAGAAGTTTATGCCTTCTTCCGTACCGATATCGCTTGTTACGCTAGAGTTGGCATTAAACCACGGACTTGTGGGTTCTGGGCCAGAACTCTAACCATAATGACCACAATGTATGACAGAACGTGGATTATACAAAATTGAAAAATTAATTTCTTTTATAAGTTGAAAACAAAATTTAACAACTTATAGTAAATTAAGTTATAAAATTTGTTATAAATTTCGTATAAAAAATTGACTCTGAAAAAGCGACTACCAAAAGCTTGTTACAATGCAAAGTTATGGATGTGTAACAACAAAAAACTAGCGTTGGCACATCGTTGTATTTTAAGTTAAGGTTGCATTTTAAGTTAATTCGACATTATATTTTGTGTTGTATGTTCATTGGAATCATAATTTGAATATAATTTTTATTTTCTCTTCTATTTATTTATTAAGAAATATCTGGTCTAAATAAAGGGTCACATGTATATATGACCCATGCAGTCGCGTTGGAATTAAGCTTACGATTGTTATGATTGCTAAACAACTGTCATTAGATCAACATTGTATATGCATTGGAAAAAACAGCCAATGTTCGCGATGTTTTTATATGAGTATTTGTGCAAGCTGAGTAGCGATAATGGCCTGTAGTTACAGGCGGATAATATATCACCATTTTCGTACAATGGTCTTACATTAGCGGATTTCCATTGTAATGGCAAGTAGAAAATTTCAATTGAAGCTTTGAAAATTAAAGTTATTGGCAATGCTAATGCGGTAGAATAATTTTTAAAAATTGTTGCTTGAACAAGGACTGGACCGCAAGAATTATAAGATTTAATAGATTTAATTTTGTTAAAGATCAACAATACTGTCATCAATACCTACTGTTATTTGTATCATCCGGTTTTGCGAATTCACATATTTATATAATAGTTTTGGATTTTTTTTGAATTTTTTAACTAATTCTTGTTCAAATAATTTCCTAACCAATAAAACTTCTTTTTTTACGTCAGTAATACATCTACATTAGTTTTATTGGTTGGTCTTTAAAACAATAATTCAATTCATACTATTTAAATAACTTATTAGCGAAGTTATACCTTTTATAATCCATTTTACAAACTGGTTGCTGCAGGCTTACATTTTCAAAAATGATAAATTTAAAACTCAGTAACAAATGATCTTTAACTAAGTTGCCTAAGATGAATTTTGATTCAAGCTCAGTAATATTATCAAAATACAATTTTAAAATAAGAATTAATAAAACTGTATGAGTTATTTTTTGAAATTGAAATGTTGGAATACCCACTGTTGAATCAAAAATTGCTTAAAATTAGTTTCTTGAAATAGAAATTCAATGCTACTTCTACTTGATACAATATTCCTCAGGGAAATAGAAAAAAAAGAGCTATTACTACCAACATATAATTTTTGTTTACTTTTTCGATTTTTTTTTTTTTTTCGTTTTTCGAATAATTAGAATATTTAGAATGACTTTTCTTTGTCTCGAGTAAACAATTTAATTAGGTTTATTGATTTTAATTATTATGCTTATTTTATATAAAGTAAGCATAAAAATAACCATTAGACCATTTAATATTTGGGGCATTAAAGTCTCCCATTATTCCTTAATGCCGAATTTTCCGATGTAAGCCTTAGCATTTTTAAATACATTACCCTGATCTATAATATCTACCATATACAGGGTTATTCATCTTTATATGCGCGTCTATTCATTCTTATTGCGTATTTATTCATTCTTATATGCGTGTTTATTCCAATGATATATTATATATACTATAATATATCATTGATATATATATAATATATCATTGGTTTATTCATTCTTATATGTGCATTTATTCATTATTATATGCGTGTTTATATGCAAGTCAATCACCCATAAAATCTCTAATATAATTTTATATAAATAATAAATAGGCTTTTATGTTTTTATATAGATATATTTAAAATATAAAATAGGTTGTTGCCACTGTTATTTATTTAAAAAATGGTTGACGAGCCAGCGCTGGATTTATGTAATGATTATGAATAATTAAATTTAAATCTTGATAAACTAATATTTAGATAAATTTAATAATAAAATTAAACAAAGACCTAATACTAAATTAAATAAACTCATCGAATGTAAAAAGTCTTCGTCCTAAGTATTTTTAACCTCGTTTACAGTTTTTCAAAACAAATTGTTCTTGTTTCCTGGTTAACGAGGTTAAAAATACATAAGACTTACTTTTTTATAGTCGATGATGGTTATCAGCGAATGTAAAAATTCACTTAGGATTGGCACTGCTTTTTCCTCTTCCATCCCTATGAATGGAAGATAAAAAAGAATGAATAAATGCGCATATAAGAATGAATAAACACGCATATAAAAATGAATAGATGCACATATAAAAATGAATAACCCTGTAATATGGCCTGTATATACATCCAGAGCCGGTGCAAGGGCCATGCAAATTATGCCGTCGCATAGGGTGCCAAGGTGACTAGGGTGCCGATGCTTTTTTTTTCTTGTTTTTTAAATCATGATTTTGATTTAAAAAAAATAAACTTAAATATAATTTTTGGCATCCATAATGTGTACAAATATTAAGTTGTTTATATATTAGGGGCGCCAAATTTTATATGCTAGATTTAATGATTTTGAAAAAAAAATCGAGGAGTAGTAGTCAGTTAATTGATGAAAGAATAAGTTCGTGAGTTAATTGTTTATTTAAATTGAATGTTTTTTGTACATTAAATGTTTATTGCAATCGAAAACTTGCATTTAGGGGCGCCATAGTTTACATTTTAAATTGCTGATTTTGCATATATTTGCTCTGCACTTCAATAAAAAAAAAATTACAGCAATAGCTGGTAATTATTTAAAAGAATAAGTTTGTGAGTCATTATGGCGGCAAAAAAGTAACTTCTTGTAGATGGTTCCTTTTTTGCCGCCATAATTTTCTCTCTATATCATACATTTGCGTTTTCTATACAAGAAACCGTGGTTTCTTTTATAAAAAACATATGATATGGAGAGAAAAGACAAAAACAAGCAAAGACATTGATTATATCGATACAAACGATAATCAGCAAAAACTGCAGATAAAATTTATTATAAGAGTGCATTTATTACTATCAAGTTAGTTATTAAATACAAAATATTAATAATATAGAGAGATTATTGGTTGCTGTTATTTTAGTAATAATAATTTAAAGAGATAATCGTTATTATTTAAGCCTTAATAATTATTGTGTTTTATTTTATAATATTTTTTTCTTGATGTTCGGTGTTAGGTGTACTTTTAACCATTTTTATAAATCATAACAAACAAAAAGTGAAAGAACTTGTACTCTTGGCGCAGAAGACGTCAAGAAAAAATTCACAGTCTCAAGGTTTAAAAGGCATTCCTGATAAAGCAGTTGAATCATTTACTTTATATAAGTACTTTAAATTATAACCAAGTATCAATACGAGTACGTAAAGTTCACCACTTTTATTTAAGGTTTAGCCTTTTCTTGAAAAACAGTACAAAGTCTTGTTTTAAAACAAAAAATTTAGTTTTAACTCCTCACTTGGTGCAATTCCTTGGTACTCAAGGATGAGCTTATCGTGGAACAAGTGTAACAGTTTTCAAAGAAAAAAAATAAGTTAAGTAAGTTGTAAAGAAAAAATGATACTTGCAGTTCGGTTTGTCAATGCAGTTCCGGGAAACAAAGTAAACGCAAGAGAACATTTTTTTGGATTTATTCATGCCTCACCCAGCAAACATTCTATAACGAAATTTCAGTTGATCTATATAAGCATTTTAAGCAGACCGCCATAGTTTTGTTCATCGGTTACCTAGTAGACTAAAGGTAGCAACCGCCAAAAGCGACTAGCCGTTGATTAGTCACTATTATCATGTCGGAAAATTATCAGCTTGCCATTTAAAGCGACTTTCACTGATGGTACACTAAGTAACCAATAAGCAAAACTCCAATGAACCGCTTAAAAATGCCTATATAGGTCCGCTTCAAATCTACTAAAACAATGTTTGTTAGGTTGATACATATAGGCAAGGGTTAACAGCTTGCTTTTTAGACGAGCTTTCAAAAAAAGGAATATTTTTACAAAAATGAGCGGATAAAGTTTATAATAATGGATCAATTTTGAAAGGAAAGAATGCAGGCGTACAAAAAAGGTAATCTTAACCCACAAGGTAAATGTAGCCCACAAGGTAAAGGTAAACCTTAATACACAAGCATGTATTGTTCCTTGTGGAAGCCATTCACTAAACTTTTTTGTCAAAAATGCAGCACTTTCCTGCACTGTAGTTGTTAACTTTTTCAGCAGTATTCAAGAGATTTATAACTTTTTTTCTAGATCAACCCATAGATGTACTATATTACCAAATCATGAAAACAATTTGACTGTATAAGCTTTAAGTGAAACCCATTGGGAGAGCAGGACAGACGCCTTTGAACATTTGCTGTACCACATTGATGAGGTTTATGACGCTGTCTATGAATCCTTGTTAGATTCCAAGGTTGATGCAATTGGAAAATGTACCGCTATGAGAATGGCCAGGAAAACTGCATATTTTAAATTCTCTGCTGTTTGGTTACTTGGTACGATGCCTTGTTCAAATTTAGTTAAGTTAGCAAAACAGTTCAGATAAAAACAAATAATCTGCTGAGGACTTTGAAACTAATCGAAAGTGTTGATACTTTTTTGGAGAACATAAAAAATAATTGGTTGCAAAATGTCATTACAGATGCAATGGAACTGGTCAAAATACTGGCCATTGATCCAAAGTTCTCTCATAAAGTTGTGGTCAGGCAAAATAAGATTTTCCTATGAAGATAACTGATGAACTTGTGAAGTTGGCAAATGAAAGATGAACCTGTGAAGTCGGCAAAGGAGTCTTTCAAAGTAAATTTCTTTTTTGTATTTTTAGACACTGCAACTTATTCTTTGTCAAAAAGATTTGAACAAATTGAAGATAAAAGCAAACATTTTGAATTTCTCTATAACATGAAAATAAAACAGAAAAACATGAAACATTTAAAGAAAAGTGCAAAAACCTACATTCTGTTTTGACAGCTGTTGCGATATGATAGCTGCCCCAATATTGCAATGCGAACGATAGCTGCCCTAAAACAACGCTGTCTTATTTTACAAAAAGCCGTTTGATTGACATTATTCCTAATGTGTACGTAGCATTGAGAATTTTGATAAAGAAAAACTTGATGTTAAAAACTTATCTTAAAGTAGCTTTGTTACTTAATATTTTTTTATATTTTTTGTAAATACAAACTGTAGGATATGTATTTGTTAATTTTCTTTGATCAAAAATGTGATTTACGGCCCTGACAGCTCTGTAGCCAGTTTTATGAAAAGTACGATAAATGTTTAATAGGATATTATGTTTTTATTGCATTTTAAGGGTTTTAATAAATATATACCAAAACACATTACATGATAAGTTTATAATAAACATATATTTTTTATAATATGGGGCGCCAAACCTTGATCTCACATTTAACAAAAAAAGTCCTAGAATCTTGCCCTGTATACATCCACCTAATATTAGGATCTGCAAATAGTTATTATTTTCTAAACTTGTTCAATATTACAGTAAGTAAAACAAACATCTTCAAGTAAATACAAATCTATTTCATTGTCTTTATATAACGCTACGCCACCTCTCTTCTTTCATTGCTTCTTTTAAGAACAAATTACAACCAGTTACGTTGGTGCATGAAAATTCATTAAACGATGTCTCGGTAACCTCAAATACGTTGGTTTTATTTATAGAGCTTTAATAAGTTATTTGAGCTGAAGAAGATTAAATGAACCTTTTGAAAATTTACTTAACTTTGTTATTGATTATTTTTTTATACTTAAAGTGACACAAGTGGATAATGTTTCACCATTACTGTGCAAGGGCTAAGGCTACTCTAAGGAGAAGGGTCATTTTTTTTAAAATTCTTTTTAGGTGCACCAAGAAGTCCTTACAGTCTTATCATATAGAACCGCGGATGAGCATTTATTTTGAATTCACGCCTTTCATAAAAATATTTATAAACGTGAGTTTTAATCATTTTAATATAAAATGAACACAGTTGGTGTCACTTAAATTTTTTTCTATTATTTGCTCTAAACTATGAAAATATTGTTTGAGGTAGTAACAATGGACTAAAGCTCGTTCCATTTCATTGTCATCAGCAGAAGTATATTGTTTAATTTTTTTCAATTTGAAGACTAATTTACTCAACTTAAGCCTATTTTGAAACGAAAAGAATATTTTTAATACTCTTAAATATTAAAAATATTTTTTTCCTTTTTAACAATATTATCAAAAATTCCCCATCCCCGTTTGATAAGCCGCTCCCTCTCTTCCCTTGTGTATTTGGCACTTCAGAGTAACTAACGTAATCTTATCTATCCGTTAAATTTAACGATGAGTTAGTCAAAAAATTTTTTTTATCTTTATTCATAAAAAAAATAACTTTAAATACAAATTTTTTTAAATGAATGTTTGATTTTAGTTTTTATTCTATTTTAATGTATTTGAGTGAAGTTTTTAACATTCTTTCACTTTAAAAAAATGAAATAAAGTTTCCGATAAATACTTATCGGAAATATGTGAAAACGACCCCTTAATGTTTAAGAAAAGAACCAAACAAAAAAAGTAAATGCAAAAAAACCTGCAATAAATGAAGAAGATTATCCGAAAAATAGAGATAGGATGGAAAATGTAGGTAGGTGTTAACCAATATTGGAATGTGTAACCAATCCCACGAAACTCCCCTAAAACCTACCTTACTGGGAAGTTCAGTAAAAATCTTCAGTTGTATTCCACCATCACCACCATCTTTAAAGATTAAATAAAGCACATAAAAATTTTTTGTTATCATATTTACTACTTGCATTGAAGAATAAAAAGGTTTTATCTAAGCCTTAGGCTAGTAAAAGACAGAAACAAATTCGGCAATGTCTGCTCGACAGATTGGACATCTTTTATCGTTGTTAAGCGACAATAATTCTTTACACCGGTGACAAAGTCCAAAATGCCGATTTACATAACAAATTTTGCATTTACTTTCCTCACTTGGATCTATAGGATCAATATTGGAGATTGTCTGTAAAGTGTTGAGGCCAATAAGTTCTGTTTCAACAAGTTCTTGAACTTCTTTATTTAACGGCGTTCTTAAGTCTGAAAAAAGATGGGCACAAAAATCTAAAAATTTGGTAGCGGTCCATTCACCTGAGTTAAAACGACATTCATAAAGATTCAGTTTTTCTATCTTTTTTTTTCTATCTCTTTTTTGTGCTGATCTTGGGTTTTCTCCATTTTCAATTTGTCTGATTTCAACCTCAGTTGGCAATATAATCTGGTGAACTAATACATCAAGAAATCTCTAAAAACCAGTATGTGAAGTCATATTTCGACTCATTTTTGAATGAAGTGACTCAGAAACATTATTGACGTGAAGTTTTAATCCAAAAATGGTTAGGAGCTTTAAAAGCCATCCAAAAATGATCAAAGTATGATTCAAACCTTTTCATTTTTCCTTTAACGTCTACACGGAGAATTTGAGCAGTTATAAGTTTCAGTTTTGTTAACTCTCTTTGAACTAAGTAGCTAGGAAGCATAGACAAAGCAATATTTTTTTAATCCATTTTCTTGTAACATTGTCATGAACATACTCTGTTTGTAATCCTGCAGCTTTTATTTACTTTAACATCGATTGACCAAAATGAAAACGGCATCATGTAATTCTAATGTTTGGTAAACTGAATTTTAAAGCACTTAAAATAGCTTCTTCATAACCCGTTATAGAAACAATTGGTGAAAAATTATTTTCCAGTTCTTTTACCTTTTCCAATGCTGCTTTGTACAGCCCCTGTTTCTTTCTGGACATCAAAATGTGGAAAATAGGCAAAACAATTCCTCGAACTTCAGTTAAAATATTAAAAAGTTGACCACCAGAAAAGTTCGTTGGAACAACTTTAAAAGTAGCATCTGCAAACAAAATGGTAGCATCTGCAAACATAATGGTAGCAGCTGCAAACGTAATGGTTGCTTCTAGATAAAAAAAATTAAACAAAAATTGTTTAAAGTGAAAAATAAACAGATAAAACAAAATGATACCAATACACATGATACTGTAAAAAGTATACCGTTTGGTAGATAACAGTTTATTATTTTAATTTACACGTATCAAGGAGCGCGAGGAGGAAGATGTTTAGAAGATTTCCACAGAAAATCACTAAACAAATTTCACAATTCTCAGTACTTTTTTACTTTTTTAAAAATATAACTTAATCAATTTTATTTTTTGTAGATTTATAAGCATTTAACAAATGATAGTTATTAATTTTTTTCTTTACAAGTTTAACAATCTACTCTATATCAATTAACAATTTTTATGAATTTTTAGAACTTTAGACTTTTAAAAAATATGGTATTTTATATATAATAAATCATTGTTATATTATATAAACAGTGTTGTATCCATTACTTTGGATTTCGTAATGATTACTTTGGCCATTACTTTTCACTGGAAAAGTTTTTTAATTTTAATTTGATGATTACTTTCCTCATTACTTTTTACTGGTGCAGTAATGATTACTTCTCCATTACTTTCGACATGTAATGATTACTTTTTCATTACTACTTGCTGAAAGATGCACGAAAAAAATTAAAACAATTATAAAATAATTAAAACAATTATGCATTATAATACATAATGAATATAATATTTTATCATCTATGGCTGTGCTATATATATAGAATAGGTATTTAATAAAAGTCTGTGTGTTTATGGATCGTTTGTGCTTATCACGAAGCTGACATCTGCAGTGAAGACGCATGAAGCAAATATTGAAGCTTATAAATTATAATAATTTAAAGTTTTTTAACTCAATCTTCCCATTTTGCTTCAGTTATAAAAGTTTTTCAAACAAATCATGGCTCAGTCTGTTTCTCCGCTTTGTCATAGTTAATGATCCGTTGCTAGAAAGTCTTTCAACTGGAGCACTTGATGGCAACGTGGTGTAGTATTTAAGAGAAACATGCTTGACTGCTTCATGACGGTTGAGCATGGCCAAAGTACGGTCTGAATCCTGTAGAAAGCTGTCACATGACATTATAATTGGTTTGCTAACTTCAGAGAAAAGGAAACCATCTTCGTTATTTTCAGTTGGAACGTTCTGACCATCTTTGTCTTTTAGGGTTTCTTTAATTTTTTCTTCAAGTTATGTAGCTTGTGCATTCAATAGAGGCATAGTCTATCCTTCACAGCTATATTTTGTGTCCAGGCTAATTTGAATTTTGGATGTGAAACTGTAGCCAGGAGAAATTCTGGATCATCAAGTATTAATCAAAGCAATTCGCAATTCCTTGTTAAAGAGCTTCTTTTAGTGGTGCCAGACGATGTTCAGTTTTTGTTTGGCTTTAAGAATCTTTTTGACAGCTTTGTAGTACAAATTCCACCTTGTTAAACAAGGCCCATTGAACCTGAATTGAAGCAGATCATATGCTAAATCTGCAGCCTTTGTATTTTCTCAACTCTATAACTCCGAAACACGAACCTTGACGAACAAGGCCGATGCGCGGAGAAACGAGTTAAGCGCGGTAATATAATATATATGTATATATATATATATATATATGTCATCATTATCATCATCATTTTCAAGGTATAAATATAACACATTTTTATACATAAAAATTTTATTTGTTAATGCTTTTGCAGCATTAGTGGTTGACACCAGATTTAAAGAATGTGTGCAGCATCTCGAGTGGTGGGGCAATGTATTATTAGTGTCGTTTGTTAGCTAAGAATTAAATCAAAAGCACTGTCAAAGCATGCAGTTGCCTTACATAAATCTTCAGTGTCCTTGTCGTCATTCTCTGATTCCGAATCTCCGTTCAAGTTCAAAATTGATTCCCCAGGTGCCGGATCCTCGTTCTTCTTACCAACATGGATACTCTTAAAAATACGGAATGCTTTTATCATATTTGATGCATTATCCGTGCACGTTTTCACAACTTTCTGTTCAAAAGCAAAACATGTATGCACTTGATGTATTGCTGATGCAATTACATCAAACGAATGTTTTCCTTTGAATCGCAAAACCCAAAGCAAAAAATTTTCGTTCCAAAGTGACAGGATTTATCCAGTGGCATGTCGTTCCTAGAAAACTTCGGTTATGACTGCTCCAGATATCAGCAGTAGTACAGACATAATTAATACTGCAGAGATGTTCCTTGATTGCGAGACACATTGTGTCATAATCGGACTTTCTGTCAACGTAACTCTAGATGGCACAGTTGCAGATGAACACAATCCAGTCACCAGCGTTTTGAAAGAAAGACATTCGACAGTACGGAGAGATTTTATTTCTACAACTATAAAATCCTAAATGAGTTTGTTAACTTTTTGTTGCGAAACATGTTTTGCTGTTGGTTTGCCGAAATCTGTTAGATAACATTGTTTTGTTTGAATCTTCAGTCCGTTTCCTTTTTAGATCAATTTCCAATTAAGACAACTTCAATGGATGTGCATTCTGCAATTAAAGAAAAGCCATCAATAATTAAAACACATTAGTTCTGAAGTCTCACAATACTTTAGTTAAACTGCAAATATAAAAAAAATTATTCAATTAATAACATTAAATAAAATTATGTACACAAAAAATTCACAAATCTTTAATTTTGATGGTTTTAGTTAATAAAAAGTAATAACATTTACACGTGTAACTGACCTTTAAATGCTTTCTGAAATTTCATGACACTGCTACTCTACCAGATATTTTAGAGGTTTTGGGCATAACTTGCATATTCCAACAATATTGTCTGTTGCTTTAAGCGTAGCAGATAAAATAAATTATAGTTGACAGAACAAAAGTAATGGGTAATTTAATATCACCATTACTCATTACTTTCCAAAAAAAGTAATGATTACATTTTCCATTATTTGCCACAAACCAAATACTTTGCCATTACTTTGAAAAAGATAGTCATTACTGTAATCATTACTTTCAGTAATCATTACTATACAACGCTGTATATAAAAGATAATAAAATAAAGGCTCGTTCATAGGACAAAATGATGTCACTCTGGGCATTGAATTTTTTATTACGAGTACGTTGTAAATATTATTAAACGGCAAAATTAACAAAATTAAAAATAAAAAGTTCAAATATTAATTTATATATTATTTAAATAGTTAATACTTTCCATAAATACTCATTGAATAGTTCTTAGATTGATACTTTCCATGGGAAAAGCTCTTTTTATTTAAAATTTGAAATAAATATAAATTTATTTATTTTTAAACATATTTACCTTTTAAAAGATTGAGTAAAATAGGCGAAGCAAAAACAATGCCAATCTGGTCTTCAAAACGAATTTCCCCTCGGTAAAAATCTTGAAATGAATTTGTTTCTAATAGCATCACTATTGCTTCATTAGGAGTAAATGGGTTACGTTCAAATTGACTTTGACGAGCATTTCGTAGATTCTAAAAAATAGTCTAAACCAACTTAACATTCCTTGTCACTGGAAAAAAATAATATTAGCCGACATGCATTTTACTTTATCACAACAAAAAATATTTGTGTTGTTAAATGTTTTCATTAAACATTTAATGAAAATTTTATTTGTTTTTGCAAGATTCATTTACCTGGACAACCTTTGGATAAGTGAGGAACATTTGAACATGACTTTCAAGAACTTCATTATAGATGGTTTTTAAAGGTTTTTGGGAACTAGAGGCTTGGGAACTAGCAGCTTGTTCGCGCATCTTTTGCAGACAATCTAGATAGTCATAGCATATAACAGATGATCCACAAGTGTGAGAAGCAATTTGTTCCATAAGTTAATTTGATGGATCAATTTTGGCTGTCCCATTGTAATCTTTATAGTGCTTGTACTTGAGTTAAACAACACCCGTTGAACTTGTTCTATTTTTTATGTAAACGAACTCCCCAGATATATACAAAAATGAATTTCTACGATCGCCTTCAACTTTTTGATATTCGATATATTTTACCAACAAAAAAAAATTGATTTGCAAGTTAATTTAACTTAGTGTTTTAATTTGTAATATGAAAAGGTACTCTAGAGTTCTTTATACAAAGGAGTGGGGAGGGGATGAGGCATTTATTAATTTTTGGAAAACTTTTCCAACCAACCAAGCTTATTAAGACCCCCCTCCCCGTTTATAAGTTTTTGTTTGTTATCAACAAAAAATTTATATCTCAAATCTAAAAAACAAATTTAGGGAAAATCGGTCTTAAATTTTAAAAATATTTATTTCAGTAGTGTAAACAGGCTTTAAAAATCGTTTCAAATTCAAGTTAAGGACTCGAGAGTAATATATTAAAAGAGGTCAGATAAGCAACATTGGTACGGGAGGAGGCGTAAACATCCTTGTTAAATGCCCTTCCGAGATACTCTATGATACTTTGGTGAATGGTCACTTAGGAGAATAAAATACCGTTATTTACATCAAATGTTAGAAAATGATTTTTTTCATTTTTTTTTTGGTATAAAAGTGCACTAACAAGACCTAACGGTTTTGTCGTAGAACTGCACGGAAGAGCATTAAAGGAGAAATTTCACGCTGCCTTAAATACCTAGACCAGGCATCAGACCTTAGACCTCTCAATTATAAGCCAGCGCTTCAGTCACTGCAACTCGGCTGATTAAATTCAGCTCTGATTCAAATCAACAACAAATAAATAAAATACATACCGGAAAAAACGTAGTTATAAAGTCGATCTAAAACACAGTAGGTCAAAAATACAGAAGGTTGAAAATACATTAGGTTGAAATTTCATTAGTTTGAGATTTCAGTAGTTTGAAAATGCAGTACGCTTAAAAATTAGTAGTTCACGTTTTAATTATTAGTAAGATGAAATGTAAAATCAAAAGTTGTTGGTTGAAATTCAAAATTGTCATATTTTAGGATTTGAGAAATTTCAAACTTAGGTCCAATTATAGACTACCTCTAATAATACACACTCTATTTATTTCCATCAGTCTAATAAACATTTTGACGGACATGGGTTCTTTATACAAAGAAACCAATATCAAAATATAAGAATAATTTACGAGGATGATATTTTAGCAATAAATTTTGAAAAACTTAATATTATATCTATTGGAGTATATCTCTGCTCATCACAGAACAACCTATCATCACTGGAAGAGTACAAAAGCCAACTAGATATCCTCAAAGTTCTAATTAATAGGTACAAAGGTAACGGCAATATTATTATAACCGGTGGCTTCCAATCTTTTTCACACCAAATATATGATTTATCCGAAAGATCAAATTCCAAAAGAAATAATTATTCTGCGCACTTATCTGAATTTTTAAAAACAGATCAATTAGAACTAGTAGATGTAGCTAAAGGTTCTGGCCGTACTTATACATATTGAAACCAGACACTACCGAATTCGTCATATCGCGACGTTAAAATTATTTTGTTCCTACTCCACATTTCTGAGTTTTGAGATAAAACAATTTAAATAATAAAAACTTTAGACGATGGCATATAATTTTTTTTTATAACTTTTGTTTCTCAGCAACTTTTTTATTTACAACTTAGGTTTCAATACAGTGGAAAAACATTATTCTTAGGTACACAACACACTCAATAACTCAATTTTTTCAAAAAGTGGAGAGAGAACAAAATAATTCTAACGTCGCGATATATTGAACACGTCGCCGTACCAAAATATACAAGTTTTTTAAATCTTAAGTGCATTATTTATCCTGAGTGCTCAAATAATTTGAACGATCACCTACCACTATCAATATCAGTTGAAGTAAGAGGTAAGCACACTTAATGCAATACCATTGAAATAGTAGAAGATACTAATATTCCTAGCTACGATCGGAACGATTCTAACTTTATAAATTTATATAATAATCATTTAACCAATTGCTTTAATAATCTTAATTTTACTGATGATTATGAATACGACCTTATTCAAATATATAAAATAATTGCTGGCAGCGCTCAAACAGCATTCAAGGAAACTTTAAAAAACAAAAAGCAATGTTTGTATTCAAAATCTTGGTGGGCACCTGTATTATGTAGCTCTAAAACTATTCTGTCAATTCATTTTAAAAAAAAGGAGAGATTCTGGTTTTTGAAAGATTTAAACTCTTTAATTTTCAATCGTTACCTTATGGCTCGTGAAAACTTTCGCAAAGTCAAGTTGGCTTAAAATAATAAAATTTCCTCACGGTATATTAAAATTGAAAAGTTAAAAAATATTAAGCCAAAAAACTTTTAGAATGCTTTTAGATAATTTAACAAAGACAGAAATTTTAGATTATTTGCCATAAATAATAAAAAAGACAAAGAATCCATTACTTCAGAATTCGTAAACCACTTCGAAAGAGTACTGAATACTCCAAAATAACACTTCTTAATAAAAATCGGAGAATTCCCCCGTGTACAAGGCATGATGATTTTACAATAACTATGGAAAATATAATTATTTTACTCTGAACCTTTGAGTTGATTTTAATATTATTGCTTTCTATACCAGTAAGTCTATTAAAATTAAAGTTAATTAAGAGCTACTTACAATCTACTATTATGCAAAATCGTCTTTTTATTTTTAGTAATTGAGCATGAAATTGAGCTGATCGAATTAACACGAAAGAGATAGTAAAAAAAAAATCACAGAAATTAAAGTGAGAAAAATAAGTTTTTACTGATTTTAACGGAATCAATTTTACGTTTGTTACGTTTTTCTTTTTATAATAAGATATAAATCTTATTTTTTTAATGGTGCAAAATGTAGAATGCACTTTTTGTCCGGGTTGACAAAAAAAGGGTGTGCCATGCTAGACAAGAATAAAATGAGGATAGAAAACTAGGAAAGAATTATTTCAGAATAGAATATTTTATGATAGAAATAAAGAAACCTTACTAGAAAAGAATTTTTACAAAAGAATATTTTTGGGCAGAAATTTTGAAAAGAAACTTGAAATACTTTCTAAGAAAGAATATTTTTTAATAAACGTAAACAACTTGCTTGGAAAGAATTTTATTTAATAAATGCGAAAAACTTGCTAGGAAAGAATTTTATTTAATAAATCTAAAAAACTTGCTACGACAGAATTTTATTTCATTAATCCAAAAAAACTTGCTAGGACAGAATTACCATTTATAATAAAAGTGAATCACTGATGAATGATTCAGAAATTTCAGATAATCTTTATTATTTCGCAAAGATTTTGTTAGAATTAGATTATACTTATTTAACATTTATTCAATTAAAAATCATAACTGTAATTACCAAATTGCGCGCAAATTCTTTCTTAAAATTTCTTTGCTAGCACGCTTTTAAAATTTCTTTTCTAAAATTTCTTTGCTAGTACGTTTTTCCAATTTTTTTTGCTGGAAAGAAAATGACTTTTACTTGTGCGATTTCAATCCTAAAAAAGTCTTTGCTAGCAAGTTTTTCATTTTTCTTTGCCAGAAAGGATATATGTATTTCTTTCTTCTTTTCTATCCTTCAATTATTCTATCCTAAAAAGTAATCATGTTTTTTTCTATAGTAATCATGTTTCTTTCCTAGAAAGGCTTTCCTGAATTCTTGTCTAGAACCGGCCACCAAAAAAAGCTTGAGCGATTTCTACGAATATACGTCACGATATAATTGTAATATATATATATATATATATATATATATATATATAATTATTTTTATTATACATATACTTACTATATATATAAATATATATAATAATAATAATTATTATTATTATTATATATATATATACTTTTTGCAAGGTCATCGCAGATGGCGGTCGTGTTTTTTTTAACCGTTGAAAAAAAAGGAAATAAAGAAAATCAAAAATTGTCAATTGTTAAAATAAAGAACTCAAAAATGTCAAAAGAAAATGAAGAGTAAAAAAGAATAAGTCATTATAAACAAAGAAACATTTAAAAAGTAAATACTCAAAATTATCACTTAAAAAAACCAACAAAAGAAAATTTGAACATCTATTTGTTATAAGTCGCTAGTTGTTATAAGTCGCTACCAACTTTTCTACGCCATTTTTTTCGCCGTAAAATAACAAAAAAAAAAAAAAATTTTAATTTTCATTTTGTAGAAGTATTTGTGTTAGCATTTCCGTTTTGTAGTCTTTGCTTTCATTTTGTAGTTTTTGTGTTTTGCCTTTTCGTTTGCGTAAAGTATGTAATTATTTGTGCTGTTGTTGCTAATTGTTTTTATTTTTGTTTATTGTTGTTATTAATTGAGTGTTTTCATATTTTTTGTCTTATTATTTAATTTCTTATAGCTTTATCGTGATTATTATTATTTTTAAATTAATTTAATTTACACATGCTTTTATTTATTATTATTTTGTTTGTTTATTTTATTTAGGTGTCACTCCAATGACTAGTTTTCAACTATATGAGTGACACCTAACCTAATTTTGTAAAATTATAAAAAATTTGTAATTTTTCAACTTTTGGTTGAATAAATGCGCAAAAAAAAAAAAGTATATATATATATAATTATTATTTTTATCATTATAATATATATATACATACATATATATATATATATATATATATATATATATATATATATATATATATATATATATATATATATATATGTAAATATAATTATTATTATTATTATTGTTATTATTATTATTATTATTACTATAGATATAGTCAGTGTTTGAAGTGGAGAAATTGATGCAGCATCTCGACGCATCCCGCCCTACTTCGAGCACTGGATATAGTTATACATAGTATATATTATTACTATAGACATATTTATTCAGCCAAATGTTTCCACCGTTCCAAATAGCCATCTACAATACTGGGCAAACAACCCATGCTTGCTCAACAATGACAAACGCCAAATACTCTTGGCCGGACGATATGCTCTGCCTAAATCCAGATAGCCACACGTCATATTATTTGTGGAAATTTAGTTCACAGATTTATCAGACGTTGCCATACCCGGCAATCAACCACATTGCAAAGACAGAGACAATAGAGCCGTCGGAGTTGCCATTTACACAAAAGACGATATCATAGTCAACAAAGTTAATGTTACTCAGCTCAACTCAACACCAATTGAGCAAATCTGGCAAGGAATAAAACTTGGTGAAGAACTATTTATCCTCTGCTGCTTATATCGTCACCACAACCTTTTCAATAATTAATAGTTAGTTAATTAATTACTATAGATTACACAAGTCAACAAAAAAATATTTTTTTTCTGGTGCCGAGCAAACAATTTGTTTTTTGTATAGCATTTCTCATTTTGATTTCAAATATGCAACTCTTTTTTTACCATCACGTCAAGTTGTAAAGATATTTAGGTTCAAATCTTAAGTATTAAGGGTAAAGTCCCTTATATTGTTGAAAAAAAAGTTATTCAAAAGTATGTCAACCTGGGTCTTAAAAGAAGCGTATTTTCATAAAGATTTTAAAAATGTTATTCATTTGTAATAAAAATAAGTATTTTGTGTATTTTTGCTGAATAACATTCTATTGAAATTTTTTTAAGAGTCTTTAGCATTTTTTCACATAATTTTTTTTTCAATAAATTTTAAGAAAAAATATTTATGTTTTCTAAAATCTAAATAAAAATACGCTTCTTTTGAGACCCAGGTTGACATACTTTTGAATAACTTTTTTTTCGACAATATTAGGGACTTTACCCTAAGTACTTAAGATTTGAACCTAAATATCTTTACAACTTGACGTGATGTTAAAAAAAGAGTTACATATTTGAAATCAAAATGAGAAATGCTATACAAAAAACAAATTGTTTGCACGGCACCAGAAAAAATTTTTGTTTTTGTTGACCTGTGTTATTAATACATAATTAATCAACATATGTAACGGGTTATCGGACAAATCCTAATTTCATTATTTGAGCATAATAATTAGTTTTTGTGGTTTTATGCGTAGGCATAAACGTTGTATAAAATATAAACTTTATTATTTATTATTAACGAAAATCTTTTCGAAAGCGACTAAAAATGTTTTTTTGTAAATAAACCTAATATAAAAAAAAAAAAAGCGTAAATCATTTTGAAGAGGAAGAATTCGCTCGAAGTACAATATATGATAACCTAAAAAGACTTAAAACTGTTCAATCGTTTTCTGATAGAAAGCACCCTGGTCGTTCGACATCCTGGACTAGAGAAAAGAAAGCCGAATTAACGAGACTTTTCAACAATCAAAAAGGGGTCAGTCAGAGAAAAATAGGTATTAAATATAGAAAACGAATATTAAATATAGAAAACGTGAAAAGACTCTAAAATACACTATAGAACAACAAATAAAGGCAAAGAAAAGAAGCAGGAAACTAGTTAACCAACTCTATAACACAAAATCGCTTCTAGTCATCGATGACGAAAAATACTTTTGTTTTGCTGGGGACAACATGCCTGGAAATTCTGGATACTACACAAACAACAAAAAGACATGCCCAGAAAGTGTTCGTTTTATAGGAAAAGAGAAATTTCCAAAAAAATTATTAATGTGGATAGCCATATCTGACCGTGGTATGTCCGAGCCACTGTTTCGCACTTCCAAGGCTGTAGCGATCAATTCATCAATCTACATTAATGAATGTTTAGAAAAACGACTTCTTTCATTTATTCACAAGTATCATGGAGACTTTAACTATTTATTTTTGCCAGATTTAGCAAGTTCTCATTATTCTAAAGATTCTCTAAATTGGATGGACCAATATGTCTATTACGTTGATAAAGAATCCAATCCTTCAAATGTGCCTCAAGCACGACCAATTGAAAATTTTTGGGGACATTTGGCACAGAAGGTTTACGATTAGGTTTATGATAGGTTTATGGCAAGCTTCAACGGAGCAAGTTTTGATTGATCGCATTAAACTAAAACTACAAGAAATTGATTTAAACTTTTTACAGTCGCATATGAAAGGCGTCAGAGCAAAATTGAGATCAATTGCAGATGGTGGAGTTTTTTCATATAAAAAATAATATATTTTTATTAAAAGATATATGCTTTATTTAAAAAAAATATAATAGTAGTTTGTTTTTTTATTTATAAATAAGTTATTGACGTTTTTATTTTGTCCGATAACTTCCGCATTACTCGTTACATTTATTTTTATAATTTTAAATAAATTTCTCAAAAATTCTTTTACGAAAAAGAACATCAAGTTTTAAAGATATTAGGGTTCAAATCCCTATCAAAATAATCTGAAAAAATGTTTTTCAAAATAATGAAAAATATTAATTTTTATTACAAACAAATATTAATTTTATTTTATTTTATTATTCTTATTTATTTTACTTTATTATTTTTAACAAGTATTATTTTTGATAATATAATATTTAATCTTAAGAATTTTACCCCAAACATATGGGATTTGAACCCTAATATCTTTAAAACTTGATGTTCTTTTTCGTAAAAGAATTTTTTGAGAAATTTATTTTTATTTTTCCGTTATTTATTAATCTTTTACTTTTATTTTTTACTGTTTATTTGCTTTTACTTAATTGGCTGTAAAAAGTATTATAAATATAATTAAATAAGTTAAACTATAAATTGCTCTAACAATAAAATGTGTTTTATATAAAATCATATCTTCATATTTTTCAAACCAATTCTTAAATGTTATTTTTGTCATTTTAATACTTTATTAAATTTTGTTTCTTTCATTTTACAAAACAATTCTTAAATTTTTTTTCTTTGAAAAACTATAAACTTTAAACGCTATGCAATATATTTACATTTTCTTTTATAATATTAAATCAGATATATATATATATATATATATATATATATATATATATATATATATATATATATATATATATATATATATATATATATATATATATATATATATATATATATATATATATATATATATATATATATATATATATATATATATATATATGTATATATATATATATTGAAACTATATTTTATTGTTAAACTATATTATATCTAGTAATGACGCATTTTTTGGGGCTTAATGATAAGACTAAGTTTGTCTTATCATTAAGCCCCACCGGTCATGAAATTATTTTTTATAAGTTGCGACTGTAATTTTTTTTTTATCGGAAAAAATGTAAATAAATAAACCTTAACAACCAGGTTCTTATTCAATGTATCAAATCAATCAAGGTCGCTTGGCAGATACAGCCTAAAATAAATTGCTCGGCTACTATATGGGAAGTTCAGTTTAGCCATAAATCTTCTATTGAGTCTATTGAAGTTAACGGTGGCAAAGCAAGTGTTGCTCACGTTAGATATGAGCGTCAAGGCGATATCAAGTTTCAGAAGTGCCTTGATGAATGTCACTTAATCTCAGCTTATCACATACATTGTCTCATAATACACCTCAACTTATTCGGAGCCGAACAAACTACTTGCGATATCCGCGCTCATTGCAGCTGTCAATTAGGAAACAGAATTCACTCTTCTAAATGCTAACAACAGCTATATTAGGGGGGTTCCAAAAT
Source organism: Hydra vulgaris (assembly GCF_038396675.1). NCBI lineage: Eukaryota > Metazoa > Cnidaria > Hydrozoa > Anthoathecata > Hydridae > Hydra > Hydra vulgaris. The sequence continues at coordinate 2,416,596 of NC_088928.1, read as the reverse complement.
TCTATACTTTTTGTTTAACCAGTTATTCTTTATTAACTTTTTTAGAAAAGTTTGAAAAACAATTTAGTTTTTTCTATTTTTTGGGGGTTGGCCTTCTACTTCTATTTAAACATTTTTAAAAATACAAAAAAAAAAAAAAAAAAAAAATCTTTGCGGCGGTTATTTTGCGTATAAAGTTACGCAACTTTATGTTAAAATTTATGCCATTTAAATTTTGCTGGCATAAATTTGAATTAGAATGAATAATAGTTGCTTTTTTAAAAAAAATGTAATAAAACTTTTTTTGTTAAGACGTAAAATTTATATATACTTAAAATAAAAGCTTTTGTTTTACTTTGCTGGAGAATACTTTGCTTCTGTTATTGTTGACTAAATTTAGATATCAATTAAAATAAAAAGAATTGTAACAAGACGTTATAACAAAATTGTTTTAAATCAAAATAAACAAACTCCTTTAGAAAGCCTCCCTGTAGTTGATAAATTTCATTATACAAAGTTGCCTTTATTCAGAGACGTTCTTTCACTTGTCTTTATCGAAGTCAACAATAAATTATCTATTGAAAGTGCTTGTCGAAGAGTTGTAAAGTTAGTAGAAATTCATTGGACAGACCGTGATATCTACGCAATATCATATCAGGTCATTTTAAAACGTCTGCAAAGTGAAATCAATGAATATCGTTACTTAAAAATTGAAGTGAATTTGAAGACGAAGATGAATTTCTTGAAAGAGAATTAACAAAAAATGAATATCAGTTCTTTGAAAAAGACACTGAACCAATTAAAATAAGAGAGTTATGTTTGTTGATGTAAGTGAACCAAAACTGCCATAAATGACGAGATCAAAATCAAGATTAATATTTGAAGATAGTTCTCACAATACTTATGTTCCACCTAATGTGTGACAATCAAAAAACTTAGTCTTAAGTGATATCTACCATGCAAGTGCAGAGTTAGGTGGAGAAAAATTCTCGATGAGAGAAATGCAAATTGCACTGAAAGTAATCGGCAATAGATTTTTAAAACAAAATAGAAAGTTCCAGATGAAACTGACCGTATATCTAAGTACGATAAAAGTAATTGTGAAGCTATTGAGAACACATTTAATTATTCAAACACACCCCAAACACGCAGTGTCATACGTAAAAAACTAAAACAGATGCACGCGTATTCTCTTGGCTTAATTACAGACAGAGACACGCAACTGACTCTACGACTCGAAAGCATGTTGGGACCTTTGCACCTTCTGGTTTACATATTAACCGAGAGTATTATTTTCTTTTGCCTACATTAGCAATTACTTCAGAAACTACAGCAATTATGATCAGTATTGCAGATGGAATAAAAACAACATTCGAAATGTTACAGGAAGCCTCAAAATACACTTCAGAAGAACTATACCAGAAGGTAGATGTTTATGATATAGGAATATCTAAAATCACAGCTGATATACTCGATAGAGAAATTCCTGCTGGTCAACTGTTTTGCACTTCATATACAGCTTTAGGTTTTGACAGAGCTATTGAAAAAGTTCTAAAACAAATTGAAAATGAAATGAATATGGATAACCTTTTCAAAGGCTTTCTGTTAGATATATCTATTAACAAAAGTACGGAAACGTTATCCTAAACCTTTCTATCATGGGTACTAAACTTGTTTGGTCCGAGTTTTATTCAAAAACCATGGAATTATCATAAAGAATTTAAAACTTTTATGCAGCGTAAAAACAAAGATGTTTTTCTTTTTGAATTGAAAAATGTTTGATTTGAATGTCTTTTGAAATGTTCTTCTATAGTTTGCTTTCACTGGGTTGACTTTAAGGAGTTTTTAGACCAACATGAATATATCACAAATAAACTTGCTTGTTTAGTCCAAGATTTTATGAATTTTGATTACATTATAGTTACTTTAGTCGTGGTAGCAGCTTTTGGAATGCAAGTTATTTCACAATTTTTCTGTAAAAATTTTTCTGTTATTTATTTCGCCGTTTAATATCTTTTACAATTTACAAGGTTTATAAATAAAAAAAAACTGGCAGGGCAAGTAGAAGACATTATTTTGTCTTATCACCGAGCCCCAATCGTACGTATTTACAATAGAAATACGTACGATTGGGGCTCGGTTTAAGAAATACTTTAAGAACAATATTCATGTTAAGAGTAATAATCAAGTAAACAAGAAAAACTGAAAGAAAAGTAAAAAAGAAAAACAAAAAATAAATTAATTAATTAAAGAGCACGTATTTTCAAGAGCCACACTATATACGTATATTATACAAAGTATTTGTTGAAGAATATGAAAATAAAATTTATAACAATTTGTAATAAAGTAATATTTAAATAAAGAACAAAAAGTTCAAAATAAAAGAGTACTTAATTTAAAAAAAAACCGTTTTATGTATGTATATTTCTAACCAATTTAATTAAAAGTAAAATAAATAACAACTCATTAATAGTTAAGTAAAATGTTGAAAAACTAAGATTTTACCAATAACTTTTAAGATTAGAGGAAACACCATAACTCAAATAATGAAAAAACTAACAAACAAAAATTGATAAATTGATAAATTCTGATACATATTTTATATAATTGATTTTAGTTTAAAAGAGGCATTTAAAATCGGATATATTAAAATCCATATGTAATAACACCTGTTTCGATTCTTTTTTAAACTGATGTATACTAACTTTTTCCGTATTTGAAATATTAGGAAACTTTTTCCACAAATAGGATCCACGATATTGAATTGAATATGTAATTTGTTTTGAATTATATTTAGGGACAATGTAGTTATTATTTGAAAATTTTGTCGGATATCTATGCTCTACTTTTTCAAAATAGGACTGAAATATTTTAGGAGATAGTCCCATTTTTGTTTTATACATAAACATTAAAACTTGATGTAAGTTTATTTTATAAACATTTAATGCGCCCAGTATACGCAGAAGAGGCTCGCATGGTACAATTTTATCAGCTCCAAATAATATTCTGCAGCCATGTTTTTGTTTACTGTACAATTTTTTTAATTTTGTATGATTTGTACTAGCCCATGCAATATTACAATAAATCAAATGACAATGAATGAAAGAAAAATATAAACTTTTTAAAGATTTATTATTTAGAAATGGTTTAGCCCTATATATCATGGCAATATTTTTTAATAACTTTTTCTCAATGCTTTTTATATGATCACTCCAACGTAAATGTTCATCTAGTATTACGCCCAAAAAGTTAACTGAAGTTTCTCTTTTAATGTTAGCGTTATTGATTATTAGATTTGGGAGTTTAATTGGAATATTTTCTAATTTATTTACTTTATGAAATAAAATAAATTTGGTTTTCTCCACATTTAGAGACAGTTTATTTATAAACTTATAAATAAACTGTCTCTAAATGTGTTATAATTACTTATAAACCATTCATTAACCTTACCCAACTCTTCGTTAGCTGTTTCAAAAAGTGTTTTAATATCTCTGTGAGAATAAAAAAGATTGGAGTCATCTGCAAAAAAAATACAGTTTAAGAAGTGTGTTGCTAGATTTAAATCATTTATGTATACTAAGAATATTAAGGGTCCTAAAATAGAGCCCTGGGGAACACCACAAGTTACAGCATATGGAATTGTTTGTTTTTGCGCATATTGGATGAATTGCATTCTATTGGTCAAATAGCTTTTGAACCAAAGTAAGTTATTATTTTTTACTCCATAATATTCAAGTTTTTTTATAAATATGATATTGTTTACAGTATCAAAAGCCTTTGACAGATCAATGAAAACTCCTAATGTAAAGTAGTTAGTACTAAATGCGTTTGTTATTTGATTGACTATATCAATCACTGCATGTTCAGTGGAACATTTTTTCTTAAAACCAAACTGTTTTGAGTACAACATATTTTTTTCTGATAAATAATTAAATAGCCTGTTGTACATTATTCTTTCAAGCAATTTTGAGAAACACGGTAATATAGATATAGGTCTATAATTAGAAATAATAGAGTCATCGCCAGTCTTAAAAACTGGTGTGATTCGTGCAATTTTTAATTTTTCCGGAACATTAACTGTTTTCAAAGAAAGATTAAAGATGTGAAACAAAAGAGGTTCGATTATATGATAAACAGATTTTACAACATTAACGTTAATTTTATCAAATCCAGCACTTTTGTTGTTTTTAAGACTATAAAAGGCGGTTCGCAATTCAATTAATTTAAGATTAGGTTCATCCATAACTTTATCGTAATTTTTTAAATAAGACTCAAATGAAGTTGAATTCAGAGGAATTTTTGATGCCAAAATTGGACCAGCATTAATAAAAAAACTGTTTATTTTTTCAGCAATAATTGATTTATCATTAATATTTTTATCATCAACTGTTATTTTTTTTGGCAGAGTGTTTCTCGTATAATTATTTTTGCCAATTACTTCTTTAATTACATTCCAAGTTTTTTTGGTGTTTCCGCATGCTTTGTCTAATAGTTTTGCATAATAAAGCTTTTTAGAGATTTTTTTTGTTTTTTCGAATACATTTTTGTAGTTTTTATATGTCATTTCGTTTTTTTTAAGTATTTATCATATAATTTTTGTTTTCTTTTTGAGGATTTTAGTAACCCATTAGACATCCATGGAGTCATAACTGTTTTTGTGTTCACTATAATTTGTTTTTCAGGAAATGCTGTTTCATATTGCTTGCAGAATTGACTTAGAAATAGATCATATGAGTTGTTAGCATCGTTTGATTGCAATACCAGATTCCAATCAACGTTGTTTCTTAAAAGGTTTTGAAACTGTTTTACAGAGTTTTCATTGACCTGTCGCATAAATATGGTAGTTTTAGAAGGAATGTTGTTATTTATTATGTTATTAGTAACTAAGAATATTGGGAAATGATCTGATAAGTCAGTTTTGATTATACCTGTGTTAAGACGGTTATTATGAAAGTTATTAGTTATTATATTATCAAGAAGTGTCGAAGAGTTGTTAGTCACTCTAGTTGGCTTGTTTATTGTGGGAATTAAATTATTTTGAAGAAGAGTGTTTATAAAATTTTTTACATTATTATTTGAAAATTCTAAATTGCAAATATTCTTTAGCAAGATGTATGCAAGCTTATCTAATGATATCATAAATGAACAATTCTTTGAATTTAAAGAGCCATGTGTTCAAGGAGTATTAAAGAGACTTTTTGAAAATCTCATTAAAGAAGATTATGGCTTAGAAGTTGTTGATGTAGTTCACAAATACGCATCAAAGAACTTTGATGATTGCATTATTGTTGCAAATATAGTTCGGCAAAGTTTAGCTATAGTTCTTCAACACCAAAGAGGAAAACATTATGGGTTTGGAGATAGAAACAATGATCGATTACCTGATGAGTATTATGTTTTTAATCAAGTTGTTAGAGTTGATAAAACAGTTACAAATAATATTGAACTTGAGCGTCAGTGTGGAACTCATAGCAATCGACTTCGAAAAAACCCGTCACTTTCAACAGTTTCACGTGGTAATGTTCATAAATAATTAAACCATTTAAAAAATGAAGATTCAAATAATTTAGAACTATTTTGGAAAATGGGTCCTATTGTTAGAAAAATTGAAAGTATAGAATACAGTTGGAACCAGCGACAGATTCAATTAAGACAAAGCGGCTCAATTAAAAAAGAACAACAAGCTTTACATCAGGCGTCCTGGAGAAATTCTATTTTAACTTGTTTAAAACTACAAGGCTACCCATTTACTAGTGAATCAGATATCAGTGAATATATTGAAAAAGAGCAAGATCTAATAAAATGCTAAAAACGATTGAAGAATGAAATTTATTTTAGAGATACAAGTAGGTCATTGCCGCGGAAATCAACTCTATTTAAAATCATGATTTTTGATAAAAATACAAAAAAGCGCCGTCTTATGTCTATAGAAGAATATGCTACTAATTTGAAGGTTCTACTCGGAAACTCATCACAGCTAGGGTTAGGACTATTGTAATTGTAATTGTAAAAATTAAATACAATTACACATTACAATACAATAATATTTTATTATAATATTACAGAAACAATAAAAAAATTTTGCTTTGGTATTGTATTGCTGTGATAAAAAACGATTACAATATGTATTGTATTGTTTTTTTTCTAACAATACAATAAAATTCGAGAACTATTGTATTGTATTGTTTTAATGAAATAAAATTACAATAACTATTGTAGTGTATTACTTTACATTAAAGTAGAAAAGCTAACGTATTTTAACGTATTTATATTCATCTCTGACGAACTTACTATTATTTTTGCTATTTTTTATTTACGGATTTGCAATATATTGCAAATTTTATTTTTAACATGTTTGATTTCGCATCACCTATCTTGTTATGTATTTTTAAGCTCTAAATGGCCGCAAAATATTGCCTGTCTGATGATAGCCTTACTATTATGAAAAATAAAATTCATAAATTATTTTATTCAGCCCATTTATTTTTTCCTCTTGATTTTAATGCTGCAAAGGAACTTAAAATATATATGAAAATTAACTTTAGTAACAGAAACAGTTTACATAAAAATTCTTCTTAAAAAAAAATGTTAATGTTTTTTATCATAATAACAATACAATACAATATTTATTGTTATTGTAGTGGGTCATTACAATACATTTTTTTTTCAGTTATTGTTATTGTTTTATAAAGATGAATTGCAATACAATATTTATTGTTATTGTATTACAGAATTACAATAGTTGTAAATCACAAGTATTTGTTATTGTTTCTAAATTAAGTTAATACAATAACAATAATTATTGTTACTGTTATTGTTTTGATTACAATTACAATAGTCCTAACCCTAATCACAGCAATCCACAATCACCTACGATGACTTCCACAAAGTTATTTTGCTCTTTCAATAGAAGTCGAAACAAATTATGATTAATATTAAACTATCTTGATGACGTACAATGTCATATTTTTTGTGTTATTTATAACTAGGCATAATGATTACATGTTTTATTAATAAAAAGAAAAAAAAATTTTTATCATGTGTTTTACATTGCTTATATTTTTTATTTAATTATTTTTTACTCATTTAATTTAACAGTAAATTGTTTTGTCAAAATAATCGCTTTTATTAAAATTGAAGTAGAAGGCTAAATATTGATATTGACGTAAAAACATTATGAAATTCGAAATTAGCATAAAAAATTAATTAAAAAAAAGTGATTAAACTACAAAAAATCTAAAAAAAGTTAATTTTGAACCCCCTCCCTTAGCTACATGCTTCTAGTAAACGTGGACTATGAAAACACCAAACTACACATCCCATCAACTACTTTTTTGTTTTTTTTTTTGTTTTTTTTTTGTTTGTTCTTTAATACATTATTTAAATATATACAAGAAAGGAAATTAACATCAACTACTTTTATTTTTTTTTTGTTTTTTTTTGTTTGTTCTTTATTACAATATTTATTCAAATATATACAAGAAAGGAAATTACAGGTAGAAAATTCATTAAAAACAGCAAAACTTTAACAATATTTAATAAACAAAGCAAACAAGGAGGCTCGAAGAAGACCAATAGGTTGTGTCACCAAGAATCGCTATAATTAAACGTGATAAATAAATGGTTGTTTATAACTTTTAATTTAATAAAATAGATTATATATGATATTATAATTGATATCGTTTTAAAAGGAGTTCTCTCTGTTCTTTTTTTAGTTTTTAGTATTGAATTTTATTTCGTCATCCGGGCAATTGCCATACTGACGCCATTATAATTTTACAAGGATGCGTAAAATGCCGTAAAATTATAAAATGTTTACAAAGATATCCATCAAATAGATATACAAAACATAAAAAACATTAGAAAAACATAATGAACTTTAAGTAATAAAACTTGCCGTAAAAAAATATAAATGTACAAAAAAGTTTACAATAATTTCCTTAAGACTCCGTTGCTGTAATAAAAGACAACAAAACGATCAAAATAATTAAAAATTAAAATAACAAAGATTAAAAAAACAAAACACGAAAATAACAAACTTTCAAGCGCCAGTTAAAGTAATTACGTATACTTACTACCAAGTTTAGATTTTTTTTCTATTAAAAATATTTTTTATTTCATCTTCGTATTTTTTCATGTGTTTAGATTTCTGATTATAATATTATAATAAAATTTCTGATTATAATAAAATTTTAACCTTTTATTTTTATGGTAACCTGTCATCCTACTAATTTTTTATGGTAACTTGTCATCCTACTAATTTTTTATGCTAACCTGTCATCCTACTAATTTTTTATGCTAACCTGTCATCCTAATAATTTTTTATGGTAACTTGTCATCCTACTAACTTTTTATGGTAACTTGTCATCCTACTAATTTTTATGCTAACTTGTCATCCTACTAATTTCTTATGCTAACCTGTCATCCTGCTAATTTTTTATGGTAACTTGTCATCCTACTAATTTTTTATGCTAACCTGTCATCCTACTAATTTTTTATGCTAACCTGTCATCCTACTAATTTTTTATGCTAACCTGTCATCCTACTAATTTTTTATGGTAACTTGTCATCCTACTAATTTTTATGCTAACTTGTCGTCCTACTAATATATATTTCTACAAGTCTCTAATAAAATATTGGCAAACTCTAAAAGGTTTCATCTTTTTTATTGCATTGCGGACATATTTTATCGCATCTTAGTTTTATATTAGGCCGACTAAATTCGTAAAAAATCCTACTATAACTTAAAAATCACCTTCTTTGGTGATTTTCAAGTTATAGTCGGCCAAGTATTTTTATTATTATTTATTATTATTAATTTTTATTTTGCTGATTAAACAATATTACAATTTTCATTTAATGATGTAAAAAATAAATAACATCGTAAACATAAACCCCTTGATAAAAACGTTTTTAATTTTTTAATAATATATATATATGTATATATATATATATATATATATATATATATATATATATATATATATATATATATATATATATCCCGTTGTAATCAAGGGACTCAAAAAAGATGAGCATAATGCGTTTATTATCACAACTTTTTCGTAGAGCCCCTTTAGTCACTCGTTAAAAAAAAAACACTTTAATTTTTAAAATAAAATAAAAATTCTATAAAACAAAGCTTTTTTTTTATTTTTAGTGTAAAAAATTGAAAATAAAAAAATATTGAAACAAGTACGAAGAAAAAAAAAAGAAGAAGAAAAAAATTCAAAAAATCTGAAAACAAATACTGTAAACTATAATATAATAAACAAATACTGTAAACTATAATATATATGTCTGGAATTAGGTCTTTAATATGTTTATTTTTGAAATAATTCCATATTGATGGACCACTTCTTGCCCAGTCAGGACGAAAGTTTCTCTTGGCTTTGTATATCAAATGGGCGATGGGCGTTTTGCATCAAATGGTGATGCAAAACGCCCATCAGCGTTGCAGCAATTGTTTACAGTATAATGAATTTTTCATTGTTTCCAGTAAGTCAAATGCAAGTCTTATCTAGTTTTGACACACTACGGTTGCTTTACCTTGATCACCCGAAAAACCTGTTTCATCACAATTCCAAATATGTAACCCAGAAGTTATACCAGTTTGTTGATATTGCTTGGTGACGCATCCAAAATAACGATCAATTATTTCTTGCGTGCATGAAGCGGCTCTTTCAAATGCTTAGTTATCCGCTTTTCTTGTTGAAATTTCTTATGACCATCTCTTCATAAAGGCATAAACCAGTCTTTACCAGGCTTGCCATTTTTGAATAAGTGCAATTGATCTTCGCGTTTAAAGTAGCCACATACAAATTCTAGGATTTCAGTTGGGGTAAGCCATAACCCCAGTCACCTTGTAGTTGCTAGGCATGCACCGTCAATCTTTCTGTTTCATTTGAGAGTACGTTGTTGTACCTGAGCCATGGAAGTCTTTGTTGTAGTTATTTTTGCAATCTTTGAGAGTTAAGACTGGAACGCCATGTTTGAATGCAGCTTTTATCAGTGATGTTTTACTTTCTTTCATATCAGTTAATGTGGTTAGTACACCATCTTTCTTGTATGCTTTTGTATTTTTAGTTGACATGTTAAAGAGAGTGAGTTAAATTGAATTGAGTGAGTGATGATTATATTGAGAAATAATATAATAATTGGTTTTTAATGAGTAAAAGATGATTATATAAACAAATAACATTATAGCTCGTTTTTAATTAAACCGGAATTAACACTAAGTTAATTAGATAAAGATAGGCGCTTAGTCACTTTCAAAAAACTAAGTATTAATCGAGTCTGCGGTTTTATCAAAAAAGAGATTTTTTTTTTTACTTTTTTGGTTTTTTATTTAACTTTTTGTTCTAGCTGTATAAAAGTTGTACTATCTGAATTAAAATTAAAATTCCAACAAAATAGTGCTAAAATTATTTTTATGTCAGTTTCGGTTCATGCGCTATTTTGTTCGCAACGATACAAAATATATAAATAATTTTGACTCCCCGTTAAAGTTAAATTAAAAAAAAAATAGAGTTGAATCGGCATATAATATTATCAATTCGAATAGAGAAGATGGTTCTGCATTTGAATCTATTTTATTTTTTTCATAGCCATATCCGTTTAATTTTTATTTGATAATTTCGATCAGTGATCAGAATGATATGGTTTGCGGAATGATATGGTTTGCGGAATGATATGGTTTGCGGAATGATATGGTGTGCGGAATGATATGGTGTGCGGAATGATATGGTTTGCGGAATGATATGGTTTACGAAATGATATGGTTTGCAGAATGATATGGTTTGCGGAATGATATGGTTTGCGGAATGATATGGTTTGTGGTTTGACCCGGTTTTACTCTACTTAATGTTTATTTAATAATTTTTCTTTTAAGTTTATTTACCTAAAAACGTTTAATAAAATGTTACAAGGGTATTATTCTTTTATTAGAAACCGTGAACGCATTATAAACCAGACGCTAAAGCAGATTTTAAGGTACTCAATAAGTATCAATAATAATATACGATAAATGTAATAATATACGGTAAATGTAATAATATACGGTAAATGTAATAATATACGGTAAATGTAATAATATACGGTAAATGTAATAATATACGGTAAATGTAATAATATACGATAAATGTAATAATATACGGTAAATGTAATAATATACGGTAAATGTAATAATATACGGTAAATGTAATAATATACGGTAAATGTAATAATAAGAATGGAAAACTGCAATAAAAAAAAACAATAAGAATGAAAAGTGTGCTTTAAAAGTTTGATCAAAACAAGTACATAAATGATTTAAATTTCAGAGTGAGAACAGTTTTAAACCAACCCTAAATGTATTCCACTGACGGCTGCAAAAATTCAGTTCCAATGCATTTTTACTTTTTTAGTAATCTAACATATTATAATAACTTTTGCAACTCAACATGCCATCATCTGCAATTTTGAGCACATTGAATAGGATAATAGGAAACTTGAGAAATTACAAAACTATAAGATTGTTACTATGGTGATCATATTGAAACGCATCTGATGCAGAACCAGATAAAATTATTGACTTAAGGGAATTGTGTATAACCTTATAACCTTATAAATACAGTTTATTAAGATCTAGTTTATATTAAGAAAAACGAGTTTCACTGGGCAAAGAACAACAAAAATTAACTAAAATGATTTTTTTTAAATCATTAAAAAAAGAATTATTAAAAGGATTATGGGCATGATTTTATCAATTAGTTATTCTAATTATTTAACAAAATGTTTTCTAAAACTCGGTAACTAAATAGGATCATTTTATTTTAAAAGCCTATGTTAGTTTAAACTTTATTCTTGCTTCGAATCATAACGCGACGTTAGAATAAAAAGACAATTAAAACAATTTTAAAATAATCAAAAAAAAAAAAGTCTACATTACTAAAGCTTAAAGTTTCATTAGTTTTATAATTCCTTTCATGCTTATAATGCTCCATTCATTTAACATGAAGTTGGAAATGAAAGAAAAAGTTGTTATTTGCTGTTTCAATGTCGCCATTTTAAATATTTATTTGAATATGAATATTATTGGCGAAACGTCATCATATTTTATTTTTAAATTATTATGAACGTAACTTAATACTTTTTCGCCAGCGTTTTATTAAGATTAAGCCTTTAAATACAGTCTTGATGTCGTTTTCTTTTTGTTTACGAAACAAAAGGTTACATACATCGTCCCGAAGCATTTCGATGCGGTTGAACTTCCATCTGATTTATACTTCCATGTTTATACTAAGCGTTGGCGTTACCACCGGTGGTTAGCCGAAAAGCAATTTCTTTAGATTAGGCGATAAAAAGCGATAAATAATTGCATCATATTGCATTCAATTTTTCGATAAAAAATCAACTCACAATAAATTACCCTGCAAATCACTTTAAAAAAATGTACCAAACTAAATATTGCATAACTAAGCGCCCCAAATTTCTTATCTAAATATCGAAATTTACCCCATTACCAAATTAATCGGATTGCGGTAATACCAATGCTTAGTTTATACTGCCTAATGCTCTTGAAGCTTATATCATGGGAACGACATGGTAACTGAACTAAAAATTTTAAACATTATTAGAGTAACCTAAAATAAATTGTTTTAGCTATTTATGAAAAACATTAATGATTTTTTTCATGGCTAGTTTCTCACAGACACAACAAAAATATTAGGCGTTTTTTTTTAATTATTTGTTTATTATATACCATTTGCTAATCGTATAACAATTACAAAGAAACGTATAGAAAAAGTGGTTTTATAAAAAAGCAGGCACAAAAGTCAATCTTTTTAAAGAGACCCAATGTGGACTTTACAAGTATATAAATAAGATTTTTAAAATGCTATGTACAATTCCATTATAATAATATAAAATTAGCTTTCCTAAATATTTCTATTAAATCAAAAGTTTCAATATAATTTTAGCTATAGTCATTCAAATATACAAATTTTTTTAAATATATAAAAAAAAGACAATCAAACAAATAAAAACTAAGGATAATGGAATTTGATGTTCATTTAGAAAAGAAAATTAAACAATTATTTATCTAGTTTAAAAATTTCATCTTAATGTAGCTTAAAATGTAAAAAACTTAATTTAGCTAAATTTAAAATAGCAACTTAATGGAGTTGAACGATTTTACTGTATTTAAACTTTTTGCTTTTTGAATAGTGTTCCTGAGTTTTGGTTCACGGTATGCTATTCCATATTCAGAATACTTGCTACTTGGCAATTTATAAGCATTTTTGGTAAATTCACATTAAAGTTTATTTAAAGTTTAAATTCATCAATAAAGTTTTTCGGAATCAAACTGTTATTATATTTATACAATCATAAGCTAAACGTAGCAATAAGTGCAAAAAACTTTTAAATAACTTTAAAAAGCTTACAAAATTCGTAGCAAATTCTCTTTAGTAAACAGCAAATTCTGAAATATTATGTCAAAAAATATAATAAAAATATAACCATAGAGCATAAGAAATAAAAAGACGCAACCCTGTATGAATAGTAGTTATATATAGAATGTTATACGTTGGTGTTTACAAAAATTCTAAAATTAGATAAAGATGGCTGAAGGTGATGATGATGATTCTGTATATAATTTTATAGTCGTTAATCTTCTATATAAATTTATTGAGTTAGTAAAAAATTCAAAAAAAATAATTAGATTTTGTATCGAAAACTTATGCAGAATTATTCGTTCTTTTAGTTCCAAAGAGGGTAGGAGGAGGGGGAAGGAAGCTAGGCTATTCTCGCTACCTTCATGAGCAAATTTAAACACAAAATAACAATTATTTTACTCATCTAAGGCTAAATATCCGCATAAATCGAACGATATAAATTTTGAAAGTTATTTTTTAATGGAATGTTTGTACTGTGAAATAATTTTTTCATCGTAAATATTTTAGTTTTGATACGCAAATGATGCAATGTTTTTAATTTCCTCAAAAATATTTTGATGACAGAATTGCTCTTAGGAATTCGTTTGTTTTTACAAAGGGCTCAAAGTGTTTGTCTTTAACTTTTCAGTAACTTAACCATGTATTATTATTGCTTAATAACTCCGATTAAGGCTCCATTTTTAAAATGCAGTTTGTTTATGAAATTTAAAAAAGTTGATAAGGTAATTGCGTCATTAAAGTATTTGCATAAACAAAAATATTGGGTTGCGTTTTCCGTAGTTATGGCTTTATGATTTATTGATATATTTTCTATATTAATAATTTATAACCAGTTTCAAAATATACTAAATAAAAGTAATAGTAGTAATAAATAAATAAATATATATATATAAGATGAAAGATCTTTACGAAGATGACGAATTGTTAACTGGATTAAGTAAAGAAGAACTTGACGAATTTAATCGAGAGCTTAACGATCCTGAAGTAAGATTTTTTATTTCATTTATAACATAATTTAAGTTATAAATGAAAGTTATTTTTTTCTGTTAGCTAGGAAAAAAGGAGGTGTAACAAAAGTTGTTTTAAAGTGCGTTGTTCTGTTAAATAAATTTTAATGTAAATTTCTATTACGTAAGTTTTTAACACATTTGTGTGTGTGTGTGTGTGTGTGTGTGTGTGTGTGTGTGTGTGTGTGTGTGTGTGTGTGTGTGCGTGTGCAATTTTGTATTACGATATGGTTAACATACATTTAATTTAATCTCATTTGAATAGAATGAGTTGCTTCCTGCTTCTCAGCGAGCTCCTGATCAAACTTTGCTAGAGCCAACTGGTGATTTTGATAGAGAACATCTTTTAACTTACCTTAAAGAAGAAGCATTAGCATCTGAAAATATTGAAGATTTTGTTCCTTTCGAAAAAAAGACCCGTGGTAGGGTTTGGAAAGCAAAAGAAAAGAAAAAAAGCCCAATTTTATTACTTCCAGATGACTTGTCTGATGTTCTCGATATGGCTTCAGAGGATGACCTTATCGAACTTGCTGGTATATTTATTGTAATTTTTAAATTCATAATTAAAAGAAATAATCATTTATTATATGAAAATTAGCTTCTCTGATCAGATCCCAGATAGATGTGATAAATAAATAGTAGAGCTTTGACTTGTTTTGGTTAAGATGTAATCTATACATGAGAATCATGTACAAAAATCATAATAAAGAATCTAATTGTTCACTATGTCTCATATTCGAGTTTATAAAATTTTTATATAGTTTATTATTATAATTTTTATTTTTGTCTCAAAATTCTTGAGTTAAGAATACAATTTAATCACATTCACAATTTTCAGAAAATCATTGAGGGTTCAGAAGAGACCTTAAAGTTTTGTAAGAAACTAAGATTAGTAAAAACCTGGAAAAAGTTTTTAACGAAATTTTTAGGTAAGCTAGAAAGATTTTGTCAAATTTACAAAAATCACTAAAAATACAAAATATTTTTTAATATGTACTTTTTATTATTATCAAGACTTTTCTTTTTTTAAAAAAAGCAAGCAATAGTTTATTTAAACTTATTAAGTTTATTTTTAAAAGTAGTAAAATAAATGGAAAGCATAATAAAACTATTTCCAAAAATAATTTTAAAAACGAATGTTTTATAAATAAGTAAAGAAAAAACAACAAAATTGATTTATATGTATGTATGATATGTATGCTTATATTATATGTAAATGATTTGTAAAATAATTTAAATAATTATGCTTTTTAAAATAATTTATTTTTAAACTTTAGCTGTACTTGGTATTCATGGGATGTTAAACCAAAAGCAGAGCGAACAAATGGAGGCAGATAAAGCATGGGATTCATTGAAAGGGTCTGGTTTAAAGAAATATAAAGGAGGTTCAAAATAATTCCTTAATACTATTTTTCAAGTTTCAAATTCACAATAAAAAATATTTAATATTTTATTTAGTAATTACTTTTACTATATGCACATGACTTTTTGAACAATATACACAAAGAATAGATCTGGGAACTTATAAACTTATCTTGATTTTCTAACTCAAAAGACCTTGGTGTGACTCTGGATACTTATTGTGTTTAAAAAAACATTTTAAATGTTGGCTTAGTCTCAAGATCTTAGTATCTTAGTAAGAATCTTCACTTCCTATATATTTAATCAATATTATAAATAAGTAATTAACAAATGTATGTTTGATGGCAGGAAACAAAATTAAATAGTTTTGGAGTTGGAAATGGTGTTCATCAAGAAATTACATTAGGATGTAAAAATTACAATTCTATTTAATTTTTGCATACATAATTTGATTTTATCAATCTCAAACCTGTGTATTGGATGTAATATAGGTGGCATCTTCATGAATTTGTTGGCTTACACTGATATGGTTCTAATTGAACCCTTTTGGTTTTCTCTTCAGAAACTACTTAGCTTTACAAATAGGGAATCTTCCTTAATTAACATGTCCTTTAAAACCAAGAAAATGATGTGTATGGTGTTCAATCCAACTCAAAAATTAAAAATTATATCAAACTCCTTCCCAGAATTATTGCTACGCATAATTCTGGCTGCAAAGTTGCTTTTATTGAATCTTTTAAATACCTTTTTTTTTTTTTTTTTTTTTTAATTCACCTCCCCAAAACCGAGAAGGCCACTACAGATGAGGAGGCTACTTGTGGTTATCACCCTCTCTCAACTTTATAACTCTGAAACACGAACCTTGACGAACCAGGCCGCTGCACGGAGAAACAAGTTGAGCGCGGTACTACCAGAGACATGGTGGGAATCGAACTCGGAACCTCTCACTTATGAAGCGAGCGCTCTACCACTACACCACTACCGCATATACCTTGTCATATAATGAAAAACCACTACACCACTACCGCAAATACCTTGTCATATAATGAAAAATGATCTTTATATAACCAAGGAGGTGAAGGGTCTATACGCACATGCAAATATTCTGTTTAAGTGTTTTCATTTATGCTCTACCAGAGTAAAAGTAAAGTTGTTTAAATCATATTGCATTTGTTTGTATACTTGCATTGTTCATATTTGCCTTCAGTATTGCTACAATTGTTGTGCTAAATTATTTTTGGGTTATGACAAGTATGATAGTATATCTCTCATACTATTAGAGCACAGATTACCATCTTTTAATACAATTATCTTAAACTGCAGACATGCTTTTTGTAATCAGTTGATGTTTTGTACCTTAGTGAATGATTCCATGTATTCATTTAATAAAATTTTAAAATAATATTGTTCTTTTCAAAACTATGGCACTTATATTGTATATGCCACTTATATAATACAGTAGTGGTGTAGGGGTTGTAACCACAAAAAGTAGCCTCCTCGACTGTAGTGACCATCTCGGCCTTGGGGAGGTGAATAATTAGAAAAAAAAAATTGTATATGCCTGTTGTCTGAAATGTATTGATAATAATAATAATGTTTATAAAATGTTAGAACATTAGTATAAATTAGTATTATTAATATAATTAGAAATATTTAACTAGAATTAAAAGCAGTAAAAATAGTGTTTGAATGGATAACAGACAAATTTCTCCAAAAAGAAATAATCGTTTAATTCATTTTTGATTAGAGAAAGTTCTAAAAATGTTTTGTTTAAAATAATATAGGAAAGTTACTGAGATTATTATTGAGTTCCAAGAAAAAATGTTTCAAAAAAAAAAAATATGTTTACAGATGCAAATCAACTTGCAAGTTTTTTGTTGTTGTTAATTTAAAGAATTTTTAATGTGATATTTTAGAAAAACCATGTAACATTTTGCAACAAGACTGCAAGCAACCACTGTTAAGTTGAGGTTACTAGAAAAAAAGAATAGAGTTATCGAGCAAGGAAACAGTTGGCAGAATACTTGAAAAGTTGTAGGTTGTTTGAGTCAGGAAAATATGGAGATGGGAGAGAGTTTCAAATAGTTGAAGTGTGTGGAAAAAAACTAGACAAATAAAAGTTTTTAGAGCATGCATGGGTAGATACAGTAAACAAATGAGATTTTGCTGAATGACAAGTCAAGCGAGAATAAGTTTTAGTAGATGGAACCAGAGATGAAAGCTCCTTTGAGGAGTGACCATGATAGTATTTGTAGAAAAGAGAGATGCAACTTTACGTTGATTGGGGAGAGGCTCGAGCTTGGCATTTAGAGCGGGTCCAACTACAGTTACATTGAGTTTTTAGACCTTGTCTAGAAGAGAAAGACATCAGCTCAAGGACCGTCACAAAGAAAATCACAAAAAGTATCAGCTATGGGATAGTAATAAGTAGTGTGATGATAGGATGAGTTCAAAAAAGAAGTGCGGGATGAAAGATTTGTAGAGACCATTGTATGGTCAGAACCACCTAAGGAAGAAAAAGGAGAAGCTGAACACAAGCTAGGATCATAGAAAAGACATAAATTAAGGAGTGAAGGTAAATAATTAGATTTGTCAGGAAAACTAGTCATAAAATTAACTTAGTAAGATATTGAGAAATGCAGAAGTTTTAGGCTTCAGTTCAGCAGGGTCAGTGGCATTAGAACCAAACCATTCAGTGTAATGAGCATTAAAGTCACCAATCACAACAGTCTTGGCAAAAGGGTAAAGAGAGAGTGCATGGTCAACTTGATCAGAAATTACATCTAAAGAGTGCAGTCTTGAGAAGAAAGAGAATGATAAAGAACAAAGGGAAAGATGGTAGAGTGAAAAGGTTCTAAACTGAAGCACATTAAAGAATGTTCAAAGAATTCAAACCTGATTTCACAACAAATAGGTGAACTGATATGTCATATGTCAGGCCTTGTTAAGAAGCATTACGTAGCTCGCATTTTGCTTGTGAAAAGGCGATTTGCCTACGCGTTCAGCAGTTTTGCGTTATGCAAAAACTTATATCTTTTAGAATATTTTTAATTATCTTTTGATATCGTTTATGTGACGTTTATTCTGAAGAAATAAAGTCGTAAGTAAAAGCATTTAACCGCAATTGTAAACTAATAGATTTTTTGTTAAAGAAACAGTTTGTTTAATAATTTTTTTTATTGTTGTTAAAAATTAGTTAAAAAAAATAGAGTGTTTTAAGTTTTATCTTAAGGAATTAAATATATAAATTCCTTTTAAATGTAAAAATTATTTTTTGTCATAATAGTTTAAAAAATGCACGATCTATTTTAATGTAAATATTTATTAATAAGATATTTTGTTTATTGTTAATTCAATAACGTAAAGTTTTAATGACGTTTGTTTAATTTATGAAAATAAATTATGATCACGAATATGTTTTGGGTAACTGATAAGTAACAAAAAAAAACTCTCTATTGTTTAAAAACATTATTAAAAAGAGTTCACAAATTAAATAAGAAAAAATTTATTAACAGTTGATGAAATAATCAAAAACCAACTGTAAAATCATAAGAAAATAAACAAACATTATTTTATGTTTCATGAAAAAAATATTTTTTTCAAAATAAAATTTAGCTCATATTTGAAAAAAATAATAAAAATGATTTTTTAAATAAGAACTTAGATTTTATTTGTAACTTTTGTTCTAGTGAAAAAAAAACAAACTGTTTGTATGATATTTAACTCGTTAATAAAATAATTTTAATTACAATGCCGTACTTGAAAAGACGCTAGTGACGCAAATTAACTTCTAACGATGCAAAATATATTTGCTGAGTTGAGTTACTTAAAAATGCGTTACGCGTTTTCGCTACGCAGCGAAATCTTGTAACAAGGCCTGATATGTGTACCCCCAAGCTAAGTATGTTACTATTGGAGTCTTTGCAAATCAAAGGATAGTACCCATCAACACTGAGATCTCAAGAAGGAATTGTGGAGTATTATTTCTATATTTTTAATTATTTTATTTTGATACAGTATTATTTATAATTATTCTCACTAAGGGCAAACAAGCCTGGTGAATTTTGCAAGAGATAAGATTTAACTGATGGAAAGTTGCTTTGCAGACCATGAATATTTGTAAAAAATATATTAAAACAGTTAGGTGATGGGGATGGTTTTTAATGTTTAATATTTTGGGTTACTTTTGACATGATTTAAATTTAAAGAGAACTTGACTGATTCATAGATAGAGCACCACCTCCTTAGCAATGAGCTTTGCTGTTATCTCAGTCCTGTTAATTAACCTTAAAAAACTAACCCTTGTAAGGTAGGGCTCTTTATGTGTCTTCGACAATTGGCACCAAAAGCATTAACAGGGATACCATCCAAAAAAATTGGTCTATAGGCATGACCGATATTAAATATTACTAATGACGTTTTTGTAGGATGTGATTTGTTTGCATATTTCATCACTGCAGATTTGTTTGCATTTTTTCAAATATACAATTTTTTATCTTGCTTTGACTATTTTATAAGTCATCCAAGTTCAAGACTTAAATATTAATCAAGCATTGATAAAATTCTTTTTAACATATATCATTTCTAAGTTAAGTCATAATAATTTAAATGATTAGTTGATCAACATTCTAGGCCTTGAAATTTAAAATCTGAATAGTATATAAAGTTCCTGTCTAATTGTCTCGATCAAAATCAAATATGATGGTGAAATCATATTTGTATTATTAACTTTATGTGGATGTTGAAGATTATTTTAGAGTGGTTACTATGTAAATATTTTTAAAAAGCGTTTACTTATCAAATGCTTGGAAAATGAAGTTTTGTATGGTTTAATATAATTTACACTTTTAAAAAGTGATTCTTTTTTTTTTCTTATGTTTTTTCTTGACTATTTGCACACAAATAGTCATGTTGATTTTTTGGACCCATCCTGAAAATATTACTATAATTAAAATCAACTATCAACAACATTTGCCTGTTTGGTCTGTAGCAGGCTTCAGACCTATCTCTAAATTGTTTTACATGACAAAAAAATTGCCCAACAACTTCTTTTGTGCATGTAAAATTGAAATCTGTGATCAACAAATGTGATTATGTGCGCTCGTTATAATGTTACAGTTTTTTATCATTTAGAATTAAAAGAACTACTAGATTAATATATTATAAATATTCATAGTTAAGAAATATTTCAATTTCTTTCTATATAGAGTATGGTTTTTGAATAATCAAACTTAATTCTTTGTGAATATTGTTTTATTTTTATTAAGTTTAGTTTTAGTTGACTCAAATGTCTAGACAAATTTTATTATTGAACTTTTTATGTTTATCTGTTTCTGTTTGTTTGATGAAAGGTTTAAAGTCAAATTTTTTGGGCTTAAAGTCCCTTTGTTGTCTTTTATACTTATCACTGAGGATTTATTTAAATGTAGTTGTAGTGCTTGCCATTTTTACTATTCTGGTTAATGGTTACCATCTACTGATTACTATCCATTCTAGCATTTCTACCATTCTGGTCCATGTTGTTAGGTCGTAAACCCTATAACTGAAAATATTCAAAACAAAAATTAATAAAATTAAATGATTTAACAATAAATTTTATAGAATTTTAAATTCTTTTTTCCAATAAATGTTTTTTTATTCTTAACATTATATTATTCTTAAGATTATATTAATAAATTTTGAAAAGGCAATATTTTTGATTTCTTAACCAAGAGGCAATGATTTCTCTTTTTTTGGATTTGTTATGCTAACAAATTAATTTAAAAAAAGCTTATGTTGTAATTTAAATTATAGGAGACCTTCATTTATGTATCTAGGTATGGTATTTAGGCAGCATTTAGTTCATGAAGTTTTATGCTGTACTCTTCTTGCCTTTTGTTTTTATTTTACAACTGAATATTTTTGTTTAAAAATATTTTTATTTTTTTTGTTATTATAATTTTAAATAAAAAGCTTAATATTTTAAATCAAGGTTTAATAAATATATTTTAACGCATTGTACTTATTTTAAGGATAAAAAATGTATTTATTACTTCACATTTAGATTAAAAATTTTTTTAAATTTTAACGCATAGTACTTTGTTTTTTCAGGAATTACTAAAGCGACAAAGACAAAACAATATACAGATATTAATGCTATAAATGAGTTGGATTTAGACAAAGCTTTGACTCGCCTAACTAGTTTTGATGAAACGCTAACAGAACTTAATTTAAATAATCACAAAGATATCACTGTTGAGAAGTTAACCTTAATAGCAGATAATCTGAAAGAAAACAAGTTTTTAAAAACATTACTTCTTGCTAATACTCAAATGACAGATTCAGTTTGTAAGGTAAATTGTGATCAATGCAAATATTACTTTTCAGTAAATCAAAATAATAATATATTAGGTTAATTTTATAGTTTTTCAATATTGTTATAATTACTAGAGATATCATGAATACTAAATATTTGGCTAGACGCTCGGTCGAATATTCGGTGACGCTTAGTTAATTTTAAAAGTTTTGACCCACTTCATTAAAGTGGATACATTAACTACTCTGTGGACGTTTTTGTTTAATTTGGTCGTGTCACAGCAAGCATTATTTGTTGAGTGTCACAGCAAGCATTATTTGTTGAGTGTTACATCAAATTGTTTTAACTATAGTTATTAGAGATCAAAACCAAACCCTTTTTTTAAAGTTTGGGTCCAATTCGGTTTGGTTAAATCTAATGTTTGAGTTTGGTTTGGTCTTAAGCACAATTTGGGTTTGGTTCGGTAACAACTATAGTTCAGGTTCAGTTCGGTATCAACTAAATTGTTATTTTTATTAGTTTTATTAGTTAAATTCACAATAGTAAAGCAAAAATAAAATAAAGTAATATTAGGGTACTTCTCTACCATTAAAAAAGTGAAAAACTTAAATTTTTTTAATTTTTCGATTTTTGTGAAATATTAACAAAATTTTTACAAAGAAAACTAAAAAAATACATATTGGTTTTACACGATGAAATTCAACACCCTTTAATTGTTAATTACGCAAAAACAACTTAATAGATTTTTGTAATTTTTTGACGCAATGAAGCTAATTTAATGATTTATTTCAATAATTTTTAAAATTTTTTATCGGACGCTTAGATAGAAACCGAATATCTTTGTGAGTACTTGACATCATCTGCTGCATCTTGCTTTGAGTTACTTTTTTTGAGGTGGCTATCCATTTTTTCTTAAAATCTTTTTTATTTGTAACTAATTTCTTTCTTTTCAATAAGATCAATTCTTTTATATTTGACCAATAACTTTTAATAACTCCTTGCTCAGGACAATTTGGAGGATTTGCTTCCTTAGGTACAAATTTGACGCAATTTTGTTCATACCATTCTAGAGAATTCCCGGAGTAAATCAGGCCAAAATATTGTGGGCATTTCATACTTTTTAATAAATGGCAAAAGGCGTTTTTTTAAGCATTCTTTTATATATAAATCTGCGTTTTACGACTAATGTATGGTGTACTTTTTAAACTACAGGATCAGATTGCTTGTCAAATAAGGAACTCGGGAGCAAAAATTTCAGTTTAAATATAGTTAAATTTTTTGGCAACATATCTACCTTTCGACTGAAAAGTTTTCTCGGTTTAAAAGTTTATATAGCTTTTTTGAACAATGAATTGCTTTAACTTCTCCATCAATGGATCACTTTATAGTTTTCTTTTTATGATATGCTTTATATTCTAGGGACCTAAGTACTTTTCCTATCAAAGCTTGGTTGCATTTAAATTTTCTCGCAAGATCTCTCTGCGACTGACATGGATTTGACTTTATGAAGCGAATGATTGATTTTGCTTTATATTTGCCTTTAAACTCCTTTGTTTTTTCACTTCCAGCTTCTCTTTCAATAAATTGAGTCTGTTTATATTGTTGCAAAATAAATCCAACTGTTGATCGAGAAGCACTGGTCAATTTTGGAAAAAATTATCAAACAAAAACTGTTGTTCAAACTCTAATTCAATCTGGAATCTGGTTTGCCCACCAAAGTTCTATTTCCTATATATATAAATCATTGGCAGTCCCTACCTTAGCTTATGGTATGGAGCTATGTGATAATAATTCTGCTTTGATAAAAAAACTAAATATAATTGGAAGGAATGCACTAAAGTTTGCACTAAATTAAAAAAGTATTCAACAAAATAAATTAAACTTGTTCCTTTGTCTTCTTAATAATATATCTACTGCAGACATTATCTTTTCATAACTGAAACATCCTTTATTTCAACATTCGTTTGAATGTTGAAATAAAGGGTGTTTCAGTTATGAAAATCTATATATTATAATCTATATATATAATTATAAATATCTGATCTACATCCAATAAAATTGTTTCACTAATTCAAAATTTATATATAAGAATAAAGAATAAAGAAAACAATTCCTTACAAAAAAGAAAATAAATTAGCTTTAAAATAAAACTTAAAAGACTCAAAATGAAAATTACTTTTTATTACATTTAAATTGCATTTGAAAATAATTGCTTAAAAACTTTTCAAACGTTTTATAAAAGTTTTGTTAAATTGAGCCCTGACTTATTATTATTTGAATAATTATTAACAACTGGAAAGTTATTAATAAAAGGGTATTCCGGCCAAAATTATATTAAATTTGGCTATATTAGAGGATATATTCAGGTTATATAACTGGATAAGAGTATTTGTGCATGGAATGGTGCACCTCTATTATCTTTTTTTAATAGTTTCATTAATAATACATTAATGAATTAAAAATTAATTAAAAAAAAAAAAGAAAGATGAAAAAAAAAGAATAAAATTAGAAAAATATATAAAATAAAAATAAAGAGAATGAAGAAAAGAAAAAGAAAGAAATAAAAAACCAAAAAACTAAAAAAAAAATTAAAAAACCAGATTAAACAAATTAACAAAAGAAAAAAACAAAAAAAGAAACTTGAAAAGAAAAAGGAAAGACAAAAATCCAAAGTTAAAAGAAAAAAACATTTGAAAATGGAAAGTAATTAAAAAGAATTAAAACAAAATATAAAAATTGCTCCGTTTTTCAAGAAAGGAAAAATAATATTTTTTTTAAATTTTTTTTTTTTTCAGGGACGATAAATATAATATGTGTTTGCTTGATATGATTTCCTTTTTTATTTGAATATTGTCATTTATTATGAAAACTCTATACTTCTTGTGACTAAATGTTTGTGTGTATGTGTGTGACACGTTTTTATTTGTGAGTGTTATTGAACATTTTTTTTTGTTTATTTATTGTTATTTTTTAATGATATTTATATTACTTTTATTTATATGATTATTGATATAAAAGTTATTATATTTATTAAATCATTGTTCCTTTTTTTCTTGCAGTAATTGTTTTAGTTACATGGTAGGTTGTTACGTTTTGTCGGTACATAATTGTTTATAACTTTCCTGTCTGTGCATTATATTCAATTGTTGTTTTAAAATTGATATTGATTATCATATAATTTTCTTATTATTCTTATAATTTATCATCATTATTATTATCATTATTATTTGTATTATTAATGCTCTTTCATGGTATTTACTTAAGATTAGTTTTTAACTATTTGTAAATAACCTCGATTGTAAGATCTTTTATCGAAAATAAATTAATATAATTATTTTTATTATTTGCTAATTTTTTAGTTGTTTGCTGAAGCATTAATTGTAAATAAAACACTTGAGAGTATAAATTTAGAATCGAACTACTTGACCAGAGATGGAGTATCTGTAAGTATTTTTTATAGTTATTAATTTTTTGTTTCAACTTTTTTATGTAATTTTTTATATCTGTAGATTTTAACCAGTTCATTATTTTGCTCAAAAGCTAGGGTGCATCGAAAAATAATGCTTTTCAAAATTGTCTTGTAATAGGTCTGAATATATTATGTATAATAAAATAACACTGAATTTTTTAAATAAAAATTTTTTTATGGGTTGCCCCAAGATCCTTAAATAATTACAGGGTCCCGAATATTAAAAAAAAAGTTCCTTAATAGGTCAACTTTACTTAAAATTATAAAAAATCTCCAAAATAATATTTTTTTTTATAAAAATCTTATATAAAAAAAATATAAAACTTATAAAACTGCACTTTTTTAAGTTTAAAAACCATAGTTTTAATGAATAAAATCTAAAATAATATTTTTTATACGAAACAATTATTTTTTTAGTTTTTATGTAATTTCGTTTCTTACTAGTTTTGAAGGTCTTTTTTATATATTATATGTATATATATATATTATATGTATATATATATATTATATGTATATATATATATTATATATATATTATATGTATATATATATTATATATATATATATATTATGTGTATATATATATATATAATATATATATATATATATATATATATATATATATATATTATATGTTTATATATATATATTATATATATATTATATGTATATATATATTATATGTATATATATATATTATATATATATATATATATATATATATATATATATATATATATATATATATATATATATATATATATATATATATATATATATATATATATATATATATATATATATATTACATTGATGTATTATTACTAAAATTTTGACCTGACTTTTGAGATTTGAGTTTATAAGTAATTGGGACAAAAGGTGTCAATATTTGTAAATATTTTTTAAGTAATAAAAATTTTTTTTTGTTATTGTAAACTAATATTTTCTGACAAACAAATTTGTATTATCTATTTTCTTTGTAAAATATTATTGAATTAAGCTTGGCAGGGAGGGATGGGGAGGGAGGTGGAATATTACTGGCTTACATGTATATATGTTTATGTTATTTTTTTAAAGCGTTAGTGCAAAGTCAAAAACTGACTATGTTAAGATAACAACCGCATTTATAAATATGTTTATTTATAGATTATGTTTTAACGAAAACATTGACAAAGTGCTTGACTGAGAGGATTATTGAGAGTTTTATAACTAAAATTCAAACAAAGGCTCTTACATATGTTCTTAATAAACCAATCAAATTTTTCAAAAATAAAAACTATAATTCTAATATTGCTTTGGGTTATTAACAGTGGAATTTACCACTTAATGGAAAGTCCCCATTAAATCTGCATTTAAAGCTGAAATTGGGCCCAGACTAATTTAGAGACATGTTTGAATCTAACATTGGTTCAGTTTCTGACTTAATTTGATTGCCTATGTAAAAGTCAAATAAGTATATAAAAATTAATTAAAATATTAATTAAATTGTTTTATTTAGTAAAAATAGAGAATTTATTGTAAAAGTTCTAATTTATATCATAGTTTTATTAATTTATTGAAAGAGTATTTATCACATAACATAAATTTATTAGAATTTATGGTGAAAACCGAAATAGATATGAAAGTAGTGATTTCTCCTGAAGATCAAAAGTAAAATGGTGCATAAAAATTTAAATAAATTTTAAATTGAAAAAAAAATTATTTTCATATGAAATACCAAGCATTTTATTCACTTTTATAACATACACTTATCTATTAAATATTGCTAATCAATTCAATGCCGTTACCCATCTGTGAGTGCTTGATACGGAACTCACGGCCGCCATTACACCCGAGTTAATGATGAGAAAGAGTCCCAGCACTTTTTTTTATAAGAAAATATGAAAGTGTATGCGAGTTATGTAAACTTCAAATTAAAACATCAAGTTTTATACTTTTACTTTTACTCGAAAACTGCGGCAACATCTCCTTAACATCTCCTTAATTTTGATTTATATAATGTATTTGCCATTATAAAAAGTTTTTTTGTTTATTAAATAGTTTTTAAATTATTCTCGAACAACACATCATAGTGGCCAAGGTGGTTAGCTCGCAGCATTCTAAATGGCATCTCAATGGTTCAAATCACTGGCACCTTTTTTTTTTAATCGTTTTAGATTTTTTTTAAATCAGAATAAAATAATTTTTAAGTTTTATAGATATTCCATACACATAACACATATAAAGATACCATATACTATAAAAAACAAAAGGGAGAGTTTGTTGTGCATATGATATGAAAAAGATATTTATAATGTGCTTAGGTAATTAATCCTAATAAGCTGTGGATGGTCCAATAAAGAATTATGAAAGAGAAAAATAAAAAAGCCCATCCTGCTACTACTGAAGGTGCTACTGTGGAGGTTAAAAAAAAAGCCTATAGCTAGCAAAAACTTTTTTCTTTGTTAAAAAAAATTTTTTTTAACAATTAAAAGTCTTTTTTGCCATATTTATTTTTTTGTTATAAATATAAATGGCCAGATTAAAAAAAATTGAAAATGTATTGTGTTAAGGGGCGGATTTAAACCCTCGCAACGTCACAACAATGACTTAACAACTGATCTATCGAAATTAGGTATGTAAGAAAAAATCAAACAATTTCATAAATCTCTTATAAGCTCTACCTATGTGGAAAATGTGCATATGTTAATTTTTTTTGCTCCTACAGTTTTAAAGACTGAAAAATATTGAAGTAAAAAAGATTGTATAGGAAATAAGTATAGAAATGATCGGTGTGGAACACATAAGTATAGAAATAGTCAGTTTGGGGAAGACCCGTGTTTCGCAGGTCGGGACTGCTAGTAGTTTACTATTTACTTATTATAAATAAAACATCTCAGAGAGATCTTATAAAAACATCTCAGAGAGATCTTATAAAACATCTCAGAGAGATCTTATAAAAACATCTCAGAGAGATCTTATAAAAACATCTCAGAGAGATCTTATAAAAACATCTCAGAGAGATCTTATAAAACATCTCAGAGAGATTTTATAAAAAGAATGCTATAATGGTTTTTATATAAACTAATTTCTTTATATAAATTAAGTTACACAACAATACAGACATCAACCTGCTTTAGGAAAAATAAGTATTATCATAAACCACATGCATGTCTTTTATTTTAATGCAAATGCCATCTATTGTAAAAATAATTATTTGTTTGTTGCAAAAGAAAAAAATAACATTTTTTTCTTTTGCAACTCTATTTATTGTATAATGCTAGTTTTTATCATTAAAATGTAATTTTTATTGCAAATATTGGTATTTCTTGTAAAACTAGAAAATTCTTTGTATGTTTTTTACCATTTTATTTTGGTAACATTTCATTCTGGTAACAAAACTTTGTTTTACAAAAAAATAAATTGTTTTATTTCAAATAGTGATATGAAATAAAAAATATGCTACCATATTGAGGTTTGGCAAATAGATGGTAATTATGCAATAGACATCTTATGTGTTTTCCAAATATATCTTTGTTACTACGATCTTATGTAAGTTACTATGATCTTATGTAAGTTACTGTGATCTTATGTAAGTTACTGTGACGTTATGTAAGGTACTGTGATCTTATGTAAGTTGCTGTGATCTTATGGTCCATTTAAGACTCCATCATATTTTAAATCTTTGATTTAAAATATCTGAGATTTTTTAAAGTATACAAAAATATTATTTTAGAGAAAAGATAATTCTTAGAAAAGATAAATAATAATAATAATAAAGGAGATAAAAATAATAAAAAACTTAAATGATTAATAATTATAGATGTTGTTTTGATGTTTTTGATTTCTGGACCCAATTACTAAATTAAGAAAATAAGATTTTTTTTATTTCAAGACAAAATTTTAAAGTTTCTCCTGCTTGTAAGTTACTTATTGTGACCAATATAATATATGCCACTAAAGCAAAATAATAATGTACTAACTTGCACATCTCATCAAATTACACAAAGGTTTTGTGTTTCCAGGTGAGTGTTTGCGGGTTACATGTTTGTGTATTATATGTTTGTAAGTTACATTTTGAAACTTACATGTTTGTAAGTTACTTGTTTGTGAGTTACATGTTTGTAAGTTACTTGTTTGTGAGTTACATGTTTGTAAGTTACTTGTTTGTGAGTTACATGTTTGTAAGTTACTTGTTTGTGAGTTACATGTTTGTAAGTTACTTGTTTGTGAGTTACATGTTTGTAAGTTACAGATTTCATGTTTGCAGGTTTTGATGTTTATGTTTCATTTAGTTTTGCGTATTATTGCGTAAACATTAAAAACATTTGTATTGATTTCAGTTTTATTATTAATTATTTGAATTGTTTTGTTAAATATTTACTTAAAATAATTTCTTCAATTTTAGGAACTTCTTAAGATGCTAGAAGTAAATAAATCATTAAAAGAGTTAAGACTTGATAATCAGGTAGATATTTTTAAATACTTAATTCTTTGTTAAAATAAACTGAAGTGTTTTATTAAAATAACCTAGTTGTCTGCATATTTGTGTTTGTGAGTATATCAGTTACAGTACCAATTTTCCAAACTGAAGTGCACTTTGCATCAGCGAGGCGAATATAAACTTTTTCTTCAATTCTACAAGTTTTTATAACTCATTGTGATCTTTCCTGAGTTAAAGCGTTTTGCTCCTCTTGAATCGGAAGACGCCAGGTGTACTTATTTTTTTGAGAAACAGGTGCAGATTCCTCTTTTATTCCCATCGTTGGTGTTGCATTGTATCAAAATACTGCTAGTAACAGACATATTTGTGCCCTCACAGCTGTTTGTTTTACTGTGTGGTGGTTATGCTCCACAATTCTATTTCCTGATGGTCTATATGCACATCTCAGGCATTGTTAAGAAGCGTTATGCAGCTCGCATTTTGCCTGCGAAAAGGCAATTTGCCCACGCGTTTAGCAGTTTTGCGCTACGCAAAAACTTTTATCTTTTAGAATATTTAAATTATCTTTTGATGTCGTTAACGTGACTTTTATTCAGAAGAAATTAAGTCGTAAGTAAAAACATACATAAGTAACCGCCATTGTAAACTAATAGATTTTTTGTTAAAGAAACAGTTTGTTTAATAATTTTTTTGTTGTTGTAAAAAAATTAGTTATAAAAAATAAAATGTTTTAAGTTTTGTCCTAAGGAATGAAATATATAAATTCCTTTTAAATATAAAAATTATTTTTTGTCATAATAGTTCAAAAAATGCATGATCTACAGTGCTGTGCAAAAGTCATTATAACAGTAATATTTTTAAGGTTTTTTTCTATTTTCTTGTAGCGTTACAAATAAAAACGACTGAAAACAATTGATTTGGATTATTTTTTTTATTGCAACTGTTCATACAATTTAACAGTTATTAATACAATTACACAGTTTATTAATACTTTGTCTGCCTACCCCTTGATTTGATGACAGACTTGATCCTACGGGGCATAGAGCAAATCAAGTTCTGAACAGTAGCTGGTAAAATATCATTCCATATGTTCTGTAAATGGGCCCAAAGTGCATCCTTATTGCTAGGGTTTGCTCCTTGCAAGTGTTTAAACATTATTTCCCACAGGTGCTCTATGGGGTTGAGCTCTGGACTCTGGGCTGGCCAGTTCAGTACCCGTATATCATGGATCCTCCAGATATGCAGTCACAAGCCTTGCTTCTTGGCCGCTACACAACCTTGTAGACCGGCCTTCAGGAGTCTCCTTCTGACTGTGCTTGTAGATATGTCCACTGCCAACTGTTTCCTGATGTCCGATGATGTCATTCGACGATTTTTCATACTCATACGAACTAATATCCGATCCTCTCTGACCGTGGTCTTCTTTGGCCGGCTGTCCCTGGGAAGATTGCGTACGGAGTTGGTTGCGGCATGCTTCCTCATAATTCCAAATACAGTCAGGTAGTGGATTTTCATTATTTGTGCCACCTTTTGATACGAATATCCCTCCTTAACCTTCGCCAACACCTCACATCTATGTTCCATCGTCAACTTTCTATACGGAGTCATGTCTTAAAAATGTAAACAAAATTTTTAAATAATATAAAATAATAAAAAGAAGTAATAAATATTAAAAGTGCAATAGTATAAATTTAAAATACATAATAAATCATGTTATTACAATTGTTATTTCTACAGAATATGACAATTTTTAAATTTTATTGACCAAAAATTCCAATTTTGTTACATGATATTAAAAAACAATTTTATGGGCTAAAAAAACCAAAATCTCATGCTTTCTACATAAATCCATAAGTAAAATACTATAAAACTACAATTAAATGTCATTAAATTACAATTACTAAACTAAACAATAGTTTAGAAATAAATTTTAACATACCTGCTAAATCGCCAAAAATTGAAAATTCACCGATCGCCACGAGAAAACCCGATAAAAATGGATAAATATTAATAAAATAACACAAAATGTGTTTAAAAACAAAGTCAGCTGCTGAAGCAACCATTTAAATAAATAGTTATGAAGTATTCGCCAGATGGCAGGACCCTATGGCGTTTTTAATGCACTGTAAGCTTGTTTTCGACGCTGTTATAATGATTTTTGCACAGCACAGTATTTTAATGTAAATATTTTATTAATAAGATATTTTGTTTATTGTTAATTTAATAACGTAAAGTTTTAATGACGTTTGTTTAATTTATGAAAATAAATTATGATCACGAATATGTTATCGGTAACTGATAAATAATAAAAAAAAACTCTATATTGTTTGAAAACATTATTAAAAAGAGTTCACAAAATAAATAAATAAAAATTTATTAACAGTAAATAAAATAACCAAAAACCAACTGTAAAATTAAGAAAATAAATAAATATTATTTTACATTTTAGGAAAAAAATATTTTTTTCAAAATAAAATTAAGTTCATATTAGAAAAAAATAATAAAAATGATTTTTCAAATAGGAACTTAGATTTTATTTGTAACTTTTGTTATAGTGAGAAAAAAAAACTGTTTGTATGATATTTAACTCGTTAATAAAATAACTTTAATTACAATGCGGTACTTGAAAAGACGCTAGTGACGCAATATAACTTCTAGCAATACAAAATATATTTACCGAGTTGAGTTACTGAGAAATGCGTTACGTTTTTTCGTTACACAGTGAAATCTCGTAACATGGCCTGTACTTGATATATACTTCTTTTGACATCTATACTTCTTTTTTACACACCATTTTTCACATATATTTGAAAATTTACTTGATTTAAACACTGCTCCATTATCCATCAACAGTTCCCTAAATATGGGCTCCCTAAATATGGATTC
This sequence comes from Hydra vulgaris, assembly GCF_038396675.1. Classification (NCBI taxonomy): domain Eukaryota; kingdom Metazoa; phylum Cnidaria; class Hydrozoa; order Anthoathecata; family Hydridae; genus Hydra; species Hydra vulgaris. Next base: position 2,383,739 of record NC_088928.1, on the reverse strand, counting down.
CAATTGACTTACTACACTTTTGGTATTTTTGTGAGGCAACTTTCTCCAAACTGCAAACCGACTTGGTCCACAGTCAACATTGTTAAATATGGCGACCCTTATTAGTGAGTCGCATCACAAGCAATATGATACCATGTGTCTGGTACATCTAGCACTCCATTTTCCCATTTTATTGGTGCTGGATCAATTGAATTATATTGACAATATTTGCAAACACATTCTTCAACGTCTTTTCTTAATATGTGCAGAAGTCTTTGTTGCACTGTAAACATTGTCTGATTAACGCCAAAATGATGTTTTGAGTGACAATTAAGAATTTCTTCAGCAATACTTACTCCACATAGTATTTAGTCTTTAGTATTTCTTTGTGAAAGTTCATTTATCCAAGTCTTTGGAATTCTTGTCAACACAGCAGCTTTGTTTTTAGAGAATGGAACCCATTTCAATGTGTTATTTATATTATATTCTTTTATTAAGTCTTGCAATAGAGAAAGTCTTCTTTTAATAAGCATTTCTGATAATCCATTTGATCGAACCCTATGACTTTCAGTCAGCATACTTTTTAACCATCCATGAACTGTTACTGAATCAGTGAATACTGACAAATTCTTTATATCCCACTTAGCAGCTAGGTTTATCCAACGCACCACAACATCTAGTTCAACAATATTAATATGCATTACATCATTTATTCTTTGAAGCCAGGCTGCGTCCTTAATTATTACGCTGTTGTATAGCAACCACCATTGCCATGCTGCTTGCATCACACCACAATGCTGCTCTATTTTGAATTCCTTCAGCATTCCATTTCCCTCCCACAGAATCACTAACTTCCAATTGGTGCAATATTTTGATCAACCATGACTGATCTAATCTCTGATTAGATCATCCTAAGCATCTCCTAGACTATGACATTTTATAAAACTGTAGGATTTTCTAAGCCACCCTCCAACACGATAGTGACCTAATAAGTGTCCATATATTAAAAAAAGTTTCCGTCGTGTTACATTTTCAGTTTTGATATCTTGTGACTTTGGAATGATGTTTCCACGTTTCCAACAAAGCTTCTTTTTTTTTCATTTTTAAATAGTTGCAAACCCAACACTCGTGCAGTATCATATTGCTCCGGCTATTTGGTTACCAATCCATAACGCGCCAAATGATTTTTGACTTTTTCAACTGATGCCTTTTCCAAATTAACGATTATATTGTCAATATAGTACTTAGTTGCTTCACTAATACCTACATTGAGATTAAACACACTCCTAAGATTGAAGACATTATTTTTGGGGCAGAATTCAACCCAAAACCAAAACAAAATCTTGCAATATGTCTAGATTTTCCACATCTGAAACGTTTTATTTCATCACTAAAAATTTGTTTCTTCGAAAAACAGATTTGGGCAACATGTCCAGGCTTGCCACATTTGTAGCAGTTAAAATCAGTAGCGGATGGTTTCTTAACATTTTTATAGAACCCAGAAATTGTTGTTGAGACATACTCTTTTTTTGTTTTTTTTTTGTCAAGAGTACTCTTGCATGGTTTAATGCATCCTGTAAACTGATTCCAAATATTTTCACTTGTGCTCATAGCTGCTTTGAAATTTCACCCGGCAATCCAGTTATAAATGCTCTTAGCAATAATTCTTCACTTTCAATATTGGCCAAACCAATAAGTTGACGCAAACTAGCCAAATACACATCGCCAGATGCACCGTCATTCCATCTTCAATCTCTGAACTGCTCGTAAGCTTGGAAACCAACGACTGCAAATACATCTAGTAGAGCTTTTTCAATGTCCGCAGCAGAGGTTTTTTGGCTCTCCCTAAGTTGCTCATATAATGCATATGCACTGCCTTCAAGAAACAACGGAATGATCAATGAAAGATCTTTTACAGCTCTCCCACTAGTTTAATCTTTTTCAGACACACTACAACATCTCCAGATCCATCAAATTTTCCAATCATTTTTGCCATTGATGCCATACTGCTGAAATAGCTTGTAAATACAACAACTTTGTTTACTTTTATTTTGACTTTATTTTTTTTAAATTCTATTTACAACTTTAATGCAGAAACTAAAATTCTCGAGGGCATAATTATATACAAAAATAGCTTATGACTTGACTAATAAATTACATCAATTAACTTTAATAATATTATGACAAGAATTTTATAAACAATAAAGTTTCATAACAATCAGCTATTATCACATAGCACTATTATATCATGTATTAGCATATATTATAATAGATAGTTAACAGATAGTAATAAAATCAAACACAACCTCAAACTTGTAATTGCAGTGTTGCTTTTTACTTATTCTAGAAAAACTTCTAATTTAACATCGATTAGAGGTAGTTCTAATTTAACATTGGTTTGAGGTAGTTCTAATTTAACATCGATTTGAGAAAGTTCTAATTTAAAATTTGATTCAAGGTAGTTCTAATTTAACATTGATTTGAGGGACATTAAAAATGTCAAGTGAATCATAAAAGTATCTCCTTTTTTTTCAAGAAAACTAATTGTATCTTCTTACATATTAGAGTTTGTAACTTCTTATATATCAGAGTTTGTAACTTCTTACATATCATAATTTACATATCAGAGTTAGTAACCTCTTGCATATCAGAGTTTGTAACTTCTTACATATCACAATTTTTGTTTACATATCATTACATACATTGTTCTTACATATCAAAGTTTAAACTTCTTACATATAAGTATTTAAACTTTTTAAATAACAGAGTTGAAACTTCTTACATATCAGAGTTTAAACTTTTAATATATCAGAGTTTAAACTTCTTACATCTCAAAATACCTTTCCAACTTGATTTTAACTTTTATTAAGTTAAAATCAAGATGACAAAAATCAGTCTGTATAATATTTTTTGACTGCAACATATTTCCGTTAAATGATCATGTGAATCATTAAAAGATAAAAAAAATTGAAATGATAAATTTTGCCGTAACATAAAAGAAAAATGTTTATAGCAAAAAAACCCAGACCAAAGATTCTTTTTTTTTTTCTTTTATCTAAAAATCTTCTAAAAATCACAACCGTTTGTTCAAATTTGAATAAGATCTTAAGTAAATATGTTTTTTAGATGAAATGATCATTGTAGTTTAACAATATGATATGTTCTGATCGTTTATTGGCAATTTTTTCAATTATAAGCCCTTTCTTGGTCGGAATTCTAATATTTTTTGTGTAAATTGATAGAAATGTTGTGTTTTGACAATTATATTAAATTAATATGTGCTAGAACCTAGGCACTTTTTCAAAAAATTTCAACTAAAATTAAGTTAATGCTGTTAAGCGGAATTGATATAAATACTCAATTATGGTGTTCTTTAGATTCACAAGTAGGGGTTATAAAAAAATTTTGAAAAATATATAAAAAAGAGAAATGTTTCTTTAAACATTATAAAAACTTGATGCAATAAAAATTATAGCATCTAAAGATTTTGTTTGGGCATAATGTGCTGACAAAGTTATGCTAATTTCAAATAAACGAATTTAAATAACTTATAAATCGCCATGACTACACAGAGTGGCTTTTATCATTCCTATCTAAGATTGAAAAATGGTCTAATAAAGATTCTTTTTTTTTTGTTTTTTGCTTATTACTTTTCTGTAAACTAAGTTTTACAAACTTTTTATTGCAGGCCCTTTTCTTAATCCAATATCTCTAAAGAGTGTCTGTGGCAATCATAAATCAACTCTTTTTTCTGTTCTTTTTTCACAGTTCTTTTCTTCCAGCTTTAGGAAAGCAACTGAGTTGTTCAGGGCTAATAAAATTGTTGTTGAATTAACATTAATAGACCTCTTAAAAGCATACGACTTTATCCTGAATGACTTACTGATTGCTAAATAAGAAGCCAATGGTTTTTCTAAAGAAAGACTTAATCTCTTTCTATCTTATGATAGTAAATAAAAGGTAAGAATAGAGTCTTCTGCCTCAAACTGGGTGGATATAATATCTGGACTATAATATAAGGGTCAATCCTTGGACTAATTTTTTTCAATATCTTTATAAATGAATAATTTTTATTCATTAAAGATAAGAAACTTTGTAATTTATACGTCATCGCCACTTATGACTTACGCCATAAACTTTGTAATTTTTTGGATGATAACACTATTTATGCTTGCGATTATAGCTTTGAGAAGATTATTTTTTGTTTGAAAAAATAAGCAATTATTAATTGGTTTCAGTTTAATTTTTTAATTGCTAATCCAGATAAATTTTGATTTCTTTTACTTGGCTTAAAAAACACAAAAAATCTATTGCTAAAAATAGTTAATATAAGGGTTTTTGATTCCGATAAGGTAAAACCATTTGGTATAACTTATAATTGATAAAGGTCTAAAGGTTGGGGGATACATTAAACAGTTATGCATAAAAGCTAATGCTAAATGATTTGCTCTTTCACTCATAAGAAATTTTTTATCCCAGGATAAATCTATTTTGGTGTTTAATGTCTTTACTTTGTCTGACATTTCTTATTGTCCTCTAATTTGGATGTTTTGTTCAAAAAAAGATGACAAATTAATAAATAGAAAAAAAAGCTATAAAGAATAGTATATAAAAGATTTGATTTGTTTCTGGATGAATTTTGAAAACTATCCAAGGATCCGCTTAAGAAATTTGAGATTTCTTATGATGGAAACTTTTAAGTCTATTTTCAAAATTGAATTGTTGGTGATCTTTTGGAAAATTGTTTTACTTTATCAAAAATTATATTTACACTATAGGCATTGAATGATGTTACTCTAGAAAAGGTACATCCTTCAGGTGTTTTATGAGACAGATCTGGATGCTGTTTTCTAACATTATTTATCCTGTCATTGATTCTTTGTACCACTTTCGTGAAATATTTTATTAATAGTTGTCATATGAAAAGATATACATGGACTAACATACTTTAAAGATATACATGGACTAACATACTTTAAAGATATGCATGGAATAACATACTTTAAAAATATGCATGGACTAACATACTTTAAAGATATAGATAAAGATACACTGACTAACATACTTTAGCAAGTTAAAATATATTCCTTTTAGTTCTTAACCTTGCTCAGCAAAAATAAATTTAAAAATTGTACAAAAGTTTCATACCAAAACAAATAGTGCAGTACAAGTGCTAACACCCGCACCAGGATTCAGAATAATCTTGAACAACAATTTGTCTGTAATCTTGTAAAAATTGCAAGCCTTTTTCTCGGTGCATTCAAGCTGGTATTGATGGTTTTACCCATGGCTCACCATTACCCACCCTCTCCAATATTATGTAACCATTACATAATTATAATTTTAAGATTTAAAAGTGTTTTACAATTTATAAGTTAACAATTTATAAGTTAACAATTATTACTGTAGGTATTTATGACCAAAAGATTAAACAATTATTTTTAATATTTCAAATGTCAGTTACAATTAGTTTATCATATTAAACTTGTTATGTCATTTCATATTCTATATGTTAGTCACAAATGATGGGACATCAACTAGAAACAAAAATTTGTAAAGTATTGGCGAAAAATCAAACTTTATTACGTTTTGGTTTTACGTTTCAATCTCGTGGACCAAGGCATATTGCCAACAAATATCTAATGAGAAACAATGATGCAGGTTTGTTAATGTTGATTTGTTTAATTTTGCGAGATATTTTAAAGTTCTAATCAGCATTTATCATGAGCTTGTTCTGTTTTTTTTGTTGTTGTTATTTTTTTTATATCATGAGCGTTTTGATCTTAAAATATTTATGTTTCTATTATTTTTTTATAATACATTAAGTTTCTAATATTTTTAAGTAACTAAATAGTGATGATTTAGGGTAAAAGTATAAACTACAGCGACCTATAAACTGTTTATTATTTAGTAATGTTTTAATTTGTCTTAAACAAATCAGTCATCAGTCGTAAAATGTAATCAAAAACAATTATTTTTAGGGTATTGTTAAGTAATCAAAAAAAGTTTTTGATTATATTTTACGTCTTATGTTTTATTTGTCTTCGACAGGTTGAAATATTACGAAAAGATAAATAGTTTATAGGCCGCTGTAATTTACGATTTTACCCTAATTAATTACATCGTCCAACAAATAATGATTTTGATACAATTAGTGAACCTTTTTATTTATTATTACAGCTGATTAATAGCTTCACGGTTATCAATAATCAAATTTAGTCATTGGTTTAAAAAATAGTTTTTTTATATTTTGTTTTGCAGATCGATTAGTACGTCAAAGCGAAAAGTTGGAGAAAGACTCGGAACTTAAAAATTGATTTTTTGTGTGTCAGACTTCTAATGTTGTTGTCTAATTCACGACAATTCTTTTAAGAATGTTAGGATTCAATATAGTATACAAATCAGAATCTTTTAACATCGAACGAATGCTAAAAAAAAGTTTTTTATAAAACCTTTTCTTTTAGCTCAACTAAAAATATGCAAAATTTAGTTTAATTGTTTAATTTAATTTTAACCTTATTTCATGTTGTCTTGTATTGAAAGTATTAATAAGAGTACATCATTAATGAATAAAAGTTTGTGAAATCTCTATTTCCTTTTAAAGTTTGTAAAATTTATAAATCCATCTAAAGTTTGTTAAATCTCTTGAGAAACCAAAGCAAATTATGTTTTTATTCATAAAAAATGAATCTGTTGTCTTTAAATTTCATCGCTAAACTTTCAAATTTAATTATCTAAATCTTTTAAATGTTGACCTTTTGCCGCGTGAAGTCTACTAGTGATCAGCTCTATTTTTGTTGGTAATGTACACTTTTATGAAAATATTTCGATTTCAATTTTTTTCGGAAAATTTAAATAATTGTAAAATATATTACTGAAATCTTTTTAAGTGTAATTAGTGAATAATTTTTTTTTTCTAATTACTGTTTAAATTTAAAAAAAATATATTTTTATTTATAATGTTCATTTTTTGTTGCACGAATTCCACTTTCCACTTTATCGCGTAAAACCCGGAACTGCTTGGGTCTTAACGTTTTATAATTTTGTTATTATTATTTATTTCATAATATAACTCCACCCTGGCAGTGATATTTAAATTAACGTTAAGTAAAGTTAGAAGTAAAAAAAATCAATTTCGTTAATGTGAATGAAACTGAAGTTAGGAACTATTTGAAGAACAAAAACTGAAATAGAATTGAATATCAACATCAAAAACGAAAATTGAAGTACAATTATTTATTATTACTGAATGAAAGTTATTGAACTCAAAAGTTAAATTTAATGAAAAAAAAATTTTTGACAGTTTAATTTAACAAATAAAAAACACATCCTTTATTGTTGTCGCACATGTCTGACCACCAATCTGGTCACGTGCTTTTTGGCTTGTTTGCCATGATTTGAATTTTTTTTATAGCAAAGGATTAAAAGTATTGTTGACGTAAGAGTCAAACTCTTGCGTCAACGATACATTTAATCCTTTGTCACAAAAATAGTAACTTTGGCCATTTTTAAAAAGTTTGATTAAATATCTGAAACTTTTAAACAGTTAAGTAATATTTAACTATTTTTGTTTTATTTAAAAAAAGCAATCTTTCTTGCTTAAATTTCGATCTGAAGTTTTTTGCAAATGCTCTTTACTATAAGTGAAAAAGAATGAAAACTACATCTTGGTTAAACACAATCAAAAACTGTAAAACAGAATGTTGGCGAAGATAAAAATGATAGCAAACAACTCAGTTTTACTGCTGTTTTAAAGTTAAACGTTCAAATAAAATTAGGCGAAAAAGTTTTTGTTTCAAGTAACAACATTCTGTTTTTTTTACAGAGTGGTCAAAGTTACCCTGTAGGTTTATACTCTTTTAGGGTAACTTTGGCCAAGTAAATAATATTCATTTTAAAGTAGCCTGATCGTTATCTATTATAACTATAATATTTTTTTGAAGCATGTTATCCAATTATATTTGTTGTTGTTGTCGCTAAATCATAATTTTATTAACTTTATCACAAAATTAAAATTTATAGACTCTAATTTTTAAATTTAATTGCAATTTAATAAAATTATATAATAATTTAATAAATTACTACATTGCAGTTTGCTTGTGTTGTTTATATTTACTTTTGTTTAAAGCATTATGCCTCGTAAATATAACAAGCATAGTGTTGGAAAACGTGCATACAACAAAATGTTAAAATGTTAGTAGCTGGTTATTTAAAATCGCAAAATTGTACTGCACAAATATTTAAAAACAATATTCCTGGTGATGATTGGGTCTCAAGTTTTATGAAATGTTCACAGTTAACCCATAGAATTGCATCAAATATTAAAAGAAAACATGCAGTTATAAACAAAGAACAATTAAAAATTTATTTTGACAATATTAGACTTCAGCTTGAAGGAATTCCATCTTGTAACATTTGGAATTATGATGAAACAAATTTGCGTGATGACCCTGGAAATAAAAAAGTTGTTATGAAACGTGGAACTAAGTACCCTGAGAAAATAATGAATAGCAGTAAGGCTTGTTTCTCTGTAATTTTTTTGGAAATGGTGTTGGAGAAATTCTTTTGCCTAGATTCATATGCCTTCTGCCCAATTTAACCCATATGCTTCAACCTCTTGATGTTGCATTCTTTGCACCATTAAAAAAAGCATGGAGAAGTATACTTCTGGATTGGAAACTTACTTCTCGTGGTAAAAAATTTGCAACGTTACCAAAAGAAGATTTTTCTAAGCTGCTGAATGATTTTATGACATCCATTAATGAATGTTCAAGAAAAAATTTAATAAGTGGATTTAGAGCTTGTGGTTTGGTGCCATTTAATCCTAATACTGTGTATATCAAGTTACCTCGTAAAAACGTCTTGAGTCCTTGTAAAGCATTCGACCAAAGTCTTTTAGACATACTAAATGAGAAATAAAATGAAGGTGGTGATAAGAAATATGTTACACAAAGTAAAATATAATATAAAAAAAATATATCCAAAAAAAGACTTAAAATTGAACCAGGAAAATCTATTTCTGTAGAATACGATAGTGAAACAGAAACAGCATCTGAAGGTGAATCAGTCTCTATTGAATTTATGATAGATTACTGAAGAGAGGCCTAAATTAAACAAAAAAACACAGAGTTTATGTTACAAATTGTTTGTTTATTCTTTAGTACTCTCTTATTTTTTGCTTTTTCTGACATTTGATAAAAAAATAATAAAAAGAAATGAAATTATTTTAGCTAATATGTTTCTTTAATATTGTTTATATTTATTTTTATTGTCCCTTTTTTAATTTCTTGATATTTTAGGTACCCCTTTTTGAAACAAATGCTAAATGAAAGTTTAAATTACATTAAATGTGATTAATAACACTTAATTTACATTCGGTGCTAAAAAAAACAGTTTACTATGACAAAGTTACCCCATTGCCGGGTAAAATTGAACACTTTATTATCTCCATAAAATCTTGAATTTAGTGAATACAATGAATCAACCATTTTACGAATTAAATGACATTAGTAATGCACAACTTTGAGCATCAAAATACTTTTGGGAAAATATTTCTTTTTTTCAAAAAATTATCTTCTTTATCAAAATTGGCACAAAGTTACCCCGGCTTAAGGTGCTAAAGAGTTAAAAAGCAATCAATAAAAAAATGAGTTTATCAATGTTGTTTGCTGGTAGAAAACGTGAAAATTATATAGAAAAATTTTTTATTTACGATGAAAAAACCGAAACATCCTATGCTTAGTTTAGGACAAGAATAACGAGAGCATGTGTGCGGGAGGCTGAATAAGCGCGAATTGGCATAAGTGCGCCAAAAGATTTTGCAAATATTGGGGTAGGTGCGTTGAACAAATTTACAAACATTGGCATAAGTGCGATTTGGCATGAGTTCGAAGCAGTTACAAAAACTGGCAGAAGTGCGAACTGGCATAACTGCGAATTGGCATAAATGCGCCGAATAAATTTGCAAATATTGGGATAAGTGCGAATTGGTATAAATGCAAAGTAGTAACAAAAACTGGCATAAGTGCGAACTAGTATAAGTGCGAATTGGCATAAGTGCACCGAATAAAATTGAAAATATTGGCATAAGTGCAAATTAGTATTTATGCCAGTTGGCACTTATGCCAATGTTTGCAAATTTATTCGGCGCACTTATGCCAGTTCGCATTTATGCCGATTGGCACGTATCCCAGTTTTTGTAACTGCTTCGCACTTATGTCAGTTTGCACTTATGCCAACTGGCACTTATGCCAACTGGCACTTATGCCAATGTTTGTAAATTTATTTGGAGCACTTATGCCAATTTGCACTTATACCAGTTTGCACTTGTGCCAGTTTTTGCATATGCTTCGCAATTTTGCCAGTTCGCACTTATGACAGTTTGCCCTTATGCGTATGTTTGCAAATTTATTCGGCGCACATATGCCAGTTCGCTTTTATGCGGATTCCCACTAATGCTAGTTTTACTCTATGGGATCGCTTTCACATAATAAAATCAATAAACAAAACTTAAATCTTGTTGAATTCTACAAATCTTTAAAAGTATTAGCTATAATGCACCTAAAACATTAAAAGTTGACTTCACCACAATATTTAATGCTGCGTATGTACAAGCATACTGAAAATAAGTAAAAAAAAATTACAATCAATATCATACTATAAGTGATATATGCACAGTGATAAACAATTGAAATAGATTAAGAAAACAATTTTTACAGAAAATATAACAATTTACATGTTTATTATTTTATATTAACTATTTAATAAAAATATTATATATAAATTTGATAATTAAAAACTTCATGTTTCAACAAGTTAAAAAGAATCATCAATACAACATACTCAATCCAAAAAAACATCAAGACCAATTATATGTGCAATTGTCTATTATAACTTACTTTATAATTACGCATCAACACTCAACTTTTTAAATGTTCTTTATAAATGTTACCAAATATTGGGTAACATTTATATTGAAAAAAGTAGCAATCAATATATCATTATTTATAAATAATAATTATGAGATTATTATCTCTTTTTCGCCCAAGCTCTCTGCATGATGTTATTTATATTTCCAGTCAAACATTTCTACCTATAATGTAATTTAAATAAAATCATAAAGTTAAAATAAAAAGATTTATGCACAAACTAACTCATATATAAATGTTACCTGCGTGTTAGTAACATTTATATAGAACAAGGCAGCAAAAAATATAGCATCACTTGTAAATTGTAATTTAAAAAAAAAACTTGCCTGCTTATAATGCAGTAATTTAAATAAAATGATAAAGGTAAATTAAAGGACTTATGCACACACTATTTAATTCAAAAATTTATTATATTTATACTTTACTATTTAAAACATAATAAATATTATAAATATGTAATTTATTAAGTATAGTAATGTAAAAACATAATAAATATTAAAGTGTGTGCATAAATTAATTTATTCTTATATAAGACACTTCACATTAGTTAAATATAAACAAAACTAATTGTATTATAATAAACAATAGTATATTATTTATAAACATTGCTTTTATATACTTATATTTAACAGTGAAGTAAAATCTTGAGCATTACTTAACTTCCCATTTTGATATTTTTAAAACATTACCGTAGTTTTCCTTCTTCAACTAAGTTGTTCTTGGAGCATCATTACAAGTTGAATACCAAAGATTACGCTAATATCTATTTAAAAAAATATTAAATGCATATAAAACTAATAATTTTATAAATGATATAAATGATGAACAACATTATTTATATCGCCAGTCGAACCTGTCGGCCTATAATGTTATTTAAATGTAACAATAAAGTAAAAATAAAAGGAATTATACAAAAACTATTCCAATATTTACATATTCTAATAATTCTGCTATTTAAAGATACATTAGATAACTAGTGTGTTAATGTGCTAATACACTAGTTATCTAATAATTATATAAGTTTTATAATAATTATTAATTTAGTTTTAATGTACATCAGATAACTAGTGTTTTAATAGTAATCTAGATTTACTAGTAATCTAATGTACATTAAAACTAAAATATTTGTTGTAAACCAAATAAACATTAAAATTCAAACTGATTCACTTGACATACTTGCTATACTATTGCAAGTTATACAAAGTAAGCAAAGCTATTGCTTAAGCAATAGCTAGAATAGGTACATTTTTTTAAACTTCCCCTACAACATTTAGATTTAAAGCCAAAAAAATTTTAATATTAATTTTTGATATTATTATATACACCTTATGTTTTTAATGCTAAACTGTGACCAAAAAGTTTACACAACAATCATATCTCATTAAAAGACGTTGAAGCAACGCTAGAGTATCTATGGATAAGCCCGTTTTTGAGTCATCTTTCCTCAAACACTCCCTCCCTCCCAAAACAAAATCCGTATTTCAACATGGATTTTTTACATTGCTTACTTTATAAATACAACTCCATTAGACCAAAAACCAGCAAGTTACGGGGTCACTCATTCTTATATGAGCGTCTATTCATTTTTGTATGCGTATCTATTCATTTTTATGTGTATTTATTCATTCTTATAGACGTATTTATTCATTCTTATATGCGCGTTTATATGCGAGTCAACTACCCATAAAATCTTTGATATAATTTTATATAAACAATAAATAGGCTTTAATGTTTTTATATAGATATATTCAAAATATAAATTAAGTTGTTGCCATTGCTAATTATTTAATAAATGGTTGCCGAGCCAGCCCTGGATTTATGTAACTACGCATAGGTTGTAAAAGGGAATTAAGTTTAACTCTGTAGTATCCATAATATTTTCAAGTTTCCTAATTACCCCGTCCGCCTTTCTCCCTGTTTATAAGTATGCTTTAAAGAAGAAAAATAATTCTTCTATTGGATTAAGCTGTGGTGTATATGCTGGGAGATATTGAACAGCTATGCTATAAGAGGTTAGGGTTTGCCTAACAAAAAGACTCCAGTGGAATTTACATAACAAGCACCGGCACTTCCGCATCTGCATTTCTAATCGGTGGTGTCAACATTGTAGTAATGAAAGTACAAAATGAATTTGCATTCCAGCCTCCAGTTTTTATTTCATAAGCCAGGACTCCCATAGTTGAAACAGCACAAATCAAATTAACATTCTTGCCACGATTTGCAAACGACTGTAAAATTGCTGCTGCGCCTCTTAGCGAATGACCATATGTGCTGTTGGTGTACACATTAAATCCATCATCCTAATAAATAAGTTTTTTATTTGAGTTTTCTTGAAAGAGTAGGCTAAGACATTTTGAAGCCTGCTGCCGAAAGATTTGCTTTTATTGCTTCTTGCGTTCAAAGATTGTTTTCTTGTACGCATAATTCAATAATATTTTTTATCTGAGCGTTTATAGGTCTTTTACGTCGTTTTTTATCAGAAAACGACTTGAATGCAGTCATGTCGTCAAATTCTGCTCTGTTTAACTTAACGAATTCAATTAAAAAATACATATTTTTATTCTTACTTTGATTGCGACAAACTAATTTCTTTTTAAACTATCATGATCAACATAGCAAATTTTAAATAATTGAAGTTTACTAAGTTAAAACCATATTTTAACAGTAGACAAAGTAAACTTATCATAGTTGGTATAGCACCAAAATAGAACTAACGAAATTGAAAAAAAAACTAAATTTAAAATGTTTGTAATACATAATATTTGCAGTTAAACATAAAAAAGAACTCTACCATCTTGGGATAATTAAGGTAAAATTATAAAAACAAAAAAATATATAAATGTATATATTAAAATGTTTAATTTTATTAAAAATACAACCCTTTTAATTAAAAACATTATTTCCTCCTACAAACTCCAACTCCACACACTTCACTTTCGGTAAGGGTAATCTCTTCCCCTTTGATGAAATGAGGCGAAATCTTTACCCCTATTATGGGCCCACATCCTGTGTACACTATAGGATGTGGGTCCTTATTAACATCTCAATAGCGTACAAACGCTTTATAAAATAAACCTAAAAATGAAAAAAGGAACAATTGAAACAGCTGAATACGGTAGTGGTGTAGTGGTAGAGCGCTCGCTTCATAAGCGAGAGGTTCCGAGTTCGATCCCCACCACGTCCCTGGTAGTACCGCGCTCAACTTGTTTCTCCGCGCAGCGGCCTTGTTCGTCAAGGTTCGTGTTTCGGAGTTATAGAGTTGAGAGAGGGTTATAACCACAATTAAGTAGCCACCTCATCTGTAGTGGCCTTCTGGGCTTTGGGGAGGTGAAACAACAAAAAAAAGAAAAAAAAAAGAATGATATTTTAGTTTCATACTTAACCTTAAAACCTACAAAGTATTTATTCACCAGTTACAGATAAGGATGGCGCAGCAGCTATTGTTGCTGGGATAGCTACAACTTTATTCGCTATAATATCAAAAGCATTAATCAAATTGAAAATTAAATACAATTTAAAACAATTTACTGATCACGCAATCTTACATCTTGTACATGATATATTTAAAGGATTTAATGCAAAAAAGTATACTTTTAGGTATTTTTATAAATCTAAGCAAAGTCTTTGATACAGTTGATCATATAATTCTTTTATCCAAACTCGAAATCTACGGTATAAGAAATTCAAACTAGGCTTGGTTAAAAAGTTACTTGTTTAACAGGAAGCAATATATTTCATACGAAAGTGGAAAAACGCATAATATGATGGTGCACACCGCATGATTACATGCGGTGTTCTCCAGGGTTCAATACTAGGACCCTTCTTATTTCTAGTTTACACTAATGATTTAAATAATTAAAAATTTTATTTAACTTGTTTTATTCCAATGAAGATAATAATATTTTATTTTAACAGTAAACAAAGAACTTGATAAACTTAGCCAATGGTTTAAATCCAATAAAATATCCCTAAACATTAATAAAACTGAATACACATTATTCCATCATGCTTCTAAAAAAAAAAATTCCATAGAAACTACCGAATCTTTGTATTGATAATAATTTAATACAAAGGGAAATATCGTTAAAATTTTTGGGCGTAATTCTAGATGAAAATATTAATTGGAGAGAACATATAAATGTAATTGAGAATAAAATTTCAAAAAATATTGGTATACTGTATAAAGCTAAACAGTTTTTAAACCAATCTTGTTTGGAATACATTTATACATTGTTACCAATACTATGAAAATATTTCTTGGTGCAGCACCAACGTTACAAAAGTAAATAAACTTTTCTGCAAACAAAGAAATGCTATTAGGATTATTATAAACGAAGTTTGACTCTCCCATACAAAAATACTTTTGAGTAAACTCAACATGTTAAATGTTTTCAAAAGAAATCTTTATCAAATTCTTATATTTATATTTAAGCTTGATAATAAAACGGCACCGCTTTTATTTTACTCAATATTTAAAAAAATAAATCATATATACAGCACAAGATTCTCAAAAAATAACTTTAGTAAATCCAAAACCTATTATTCAGCCCCTAAATACTCAACAAATTGAGGACCTAAATTATGGAATACACTTTTAAATGAATATCTTAAAACACTCTCTTCGCTTAACCAATTTAAAACAAAACTTAGGCAAACTTTTCTACTAAACGACAATGAACAAAATTTCTTCTAAGGCGTTAAATAAGACTACTCTTATGATTTGATTTAGATGATTATGAATATGATTATTAATTTTACATAAAGACATATATATAAAAAAAAAATTCTGTTGTGAATTTTTTATACGATTTAATTTTATCATTTGTTTATTACCGAGGATGTAACAAAGTTTATACTATATATTCTTAAAATCTTATGTAAAAAGTACTCCTAATTGTTTGCCATGAATTTATATGTGAGTGTGTGCATTCACTTTTTATCTTTTTGTTTTTGTTATCTATATATACATATATATAAATTTATTTTTTTTATTTTTTTTATTTTATTATGTATTTAAAAAAAAAAATTTTTTTTCTTAATTATTCTCAATCTAACAAAAGAAATTAAAAAAAAAAAAAAAAAGAAATAGGAGGATAAATTTTAAAATATAATTTTTTTTTTTTAATTTTATTTATTTATTTATTTTTTTTTCTTCCTTTCTTTCTTTATTTAAAATATAATTTTTAAGAAAATTTAATAATAATTTAAAAGATTTTGTATTATCTTTTTTGTATTACACGATTTTTAAAAGCTATACTATGTATGGTATTTATTACGGGGTTTAGTGATATGACAACTATAGTCTTCTTTTTGCTCCTGTCATGTAAATTTTTATTTATTTACTTAGTTATTGTAATTATTGTCAAACGGCGAAATATATATACATATATATATATATATATATATATATATATATATATATATATATATATATATATATATATATATATATATATATATATATATATATATACATATATATATATATATATATATATATATATATATATATTTATATATATATATATATATATATATATATATATATATATATATATATATGTGTATATATGATTTCAGTGTAGACATCGTGTATAAGAGTGTATGTTATATTAATAAGAAAACATCAAACAATACGAATTCTCTTAATACAAATAATAATTTATTTTGAGAAATTTCCCTGGGTTATGGATACCAGCATCATCAGCTCGTAAAATATTACAAAATTTTGAACGTTATATATATATATATATATATATATATATATATATATATATATATATATATATATATATATATATATATATATATATATATATATATATATATATATATAAAATCAAACCATTCATATACAATTTAAAGCAATCCCAGTAAACACGCTTTAGTTGGTCCGACTGACGGGCCAGTATTGGCTATAGTTGGCTAACTATTGGCATTCCGTGCCAACCATTAACCGACTGTATACCGTGTGTTTTTGAATCGTAAAATTTTCCCGTAAGTTTTATAAATGTAATTATATTTTATGTAAATGCTTATTAGCGTGATCTAAGCGAAAAGAGTTCAATTTGAAGCAATTTATCATTTTTTTTTCTTTCAAACGCTTTTTTACCTGTTAATTAAACTTTTAAACTCAAACTCTCCTTCACCTTTTAATATAACCATTACGCTGGTAAGTACAAATATTTTACTTTTATCCATTAGTTACATATTCAGATATAAATTTTGACATTTGTTAGAGTTTTTTTTGCCGTTAAATAATATATACAGTTTCGAAGCACATAAATAAAAATAAATATTGGCAGGGCAAGAAGAAGACTAATTTAGCCTTATCACCGAGCCCTATGCTCACGTGTTTACAAAAACCGTAATATTTAATTACCTATAGTTAACAAACTATTTATTAAAAAAGAATAAAAATATAAAAGTAAAATAGACAATTCGTTGTCTTTTAAAGAAAAACTTAAAGAATAAAGTATAAAGAATAAAAATTTAAGGAAAGAGTAAGATCAAGTGAATAAGAAAAATTAAATAAGATATTATCATTTGCTTAAAACTTAAAAATTTAAACTAAGATTTAAAAATAAAAAGTAAATAAATTAATATACACCATAGAAATAACATAAATAAATTAGTCTACTTCATAGAAATAACGTAATAATTAGCAAACGTAATTAAATAACGTAATAATTAGCAAACGTAATTAAATAACGTAATAATTAGCAAATAAATTAGCAAACGTCATAGAGGTAATACCATAATTAAGGTAATAAAATTTAAAAAAAAAATGTTGATACATTCAGTGGCATAATTTTTGTATTAATTATTTTTTGTATTTGAGTTTTAATTAAAAAAAACATTTAAAGTCGTATATATTAAAATTCATAAGTAAGAATGCCTGTTTTGATTCATATTTAAACTGCTCTATACTAGTTTTATGTGTATTTACACTTTTGGGAAACATTTTCCACAAGTTGGGTCCACGATAATGAACTGAATATGAAGTTAGTTTTGAATTATATTTTGGGACAACAAAGTTGTTACTTGAAAATTTTGTTGGATATTTATGAACTGTTTTGTCAAAATAGGATTGAAATATTTTATGAGATAATCCTAAATTTGTTTTATACATGAACATTAAAACTTGGTGTAAGTTGATTTTATATATATTTATTGCTCCAAGCATACGCAGAAGAGGCTCACAAGGTAGAGTTCCATTAGCTCCAAAAATTATTCTGCGCGCGTGTTTTTGTTTACAGTACAATTTTTTTAATTTTCTATGGTTTGTACTTGCCCATGCAATATTGCAATAAATTTAATAACAATGAATAAAAGAGAAATATAAACTTTTTAAAGAACTATTGTTTAAAAATAGCTTAGCCCTATATATCATTGCTAAATTTTTTGATATTTTATTTTCAATACTTTTTATATGTAAACTCCAACGTAAATGTTCATCTAAGATTACGCCTAGAAAGTTTACTGAGTTTTCTCTTTTAATTAAAGTGTTATTGATTATAAGATTAGCCAATTTGATGGGAATATTTTTTGATTTATTTACTTTGGGGAACATATAAGTTTGGTTTTATCCACATTTAGAGAAAGTTTATTACTTTTGAACCACTCATTAGCTTTCAATAATTGTTCGTTTGTTGTTTCAAATAGTGTATTAATATCACTGTGGGAATAAAAAAAATTGGAGTCATCTGCAAAAAGAATACAATTTAATAGGTCTGTTGCTAAATTTAAAGCATTAATATACACTAAGAACAACAGTGGTCCTAAAATAGAGCCCTGGGGAACCCCACAAGTTACGGCAGTTGGAAATGTTTGTTTTTGTTCATAAACTATAAATTGTTTTCTACCGGTCAAATAACTTTTGAACCAAAGTAAATTGTTATTTTTTACACCATAGTGTTCAAGTTTTTTCATTAGTATATTATGATAAACGGTATCGAAAGCTTTTGACAGATCAATGAAAACTCCTAAGGTAAAGTAGTTACTACTGAATGCACTTGATATTTGATTTACTAGTTCAATCACTGCATGCTCCGTTGAATTTTTTTTATTGAAACCGAATTGTTTTGAATACAGCATGTCGTTTTCTGATAAGTGATTAAAAAGCCTATTGTACATTATTCTCTCTAGTAATTTTGAAAAGCAAGATAAAATAGATATAGGCCTATAATTAGAGATATTTGAGTCATCTCCGGACTTAAATATCGGCGTGATTAGTGCAATTTTTAGCTTTTCAGGGACGATACCTGTTTTAAGTGAAAGATTAAATATGTGAAATAACGAGGGTTCTATTATTTTATATACTGATTTTACAACACAATTTTTTTAACGTTAATTTTATCAAATCCAGCTTTTTTGTTTGTTTTAAGGTAAAAAAAGGCGGTTTGCAATTCAATTAGTTTTAAATTAGGTTTATCCATAAATTTATCGTAATTTTTTAAATAAAATTCAAATGGTGTTGAATTTATAGAAATTTTTAATGCCAAATTCGGACCAGTATTAGTAAAGAAGCTGTTTAGTTTTTCAGCAATAAATGATTTATCATAAATTGTGTTTTTATCAAGTGTTATTTTTTTGACAGAATGTTTCTCGCATAATTATTTTTTCTTATTATTTCTTTAATTAGACTCCATGTTTTTTTAGTGTTTTCGGTGGCTTTACTTAATAGCTTTGCATAATAAAGCTTTTTTGAGTTCCTTTTTGTTTTTTCAAATATATTTTTATAATTTTTATATGTCATTTCTTTTTTATAAGTTTTATTTTTTCAAGTGCTTATCATAAAACTTTTGTTTTCTTTTTGAAGATTTTAGTAACCCGTTAGACATCCATGGAGTTAAAACAGTTTTGGTTTTTACAATAATTTTTTTTCAAGAAATGCTCGATCATATTGCTTGCAGAATTGATTTAAAAATAGATCATATGCGTTGTTAACGTCATGTTACTGCTATACCAAATACCAATCACGTTGTCTTTTAAAAGATTTTGAATTTTTTTTTACTTAGTTTTCATTGATCTGTCGCCAAAATATAATGGATTGAGAAGGAATACTGTTAAATAATATATTGTTAGTAACTAAAAATATTGGAAAATGATCCGATAAGTCAGTTTTGATTATGCCTGTGTAAAGACGGTTATTAAGATGGTTATTAGTTATTATATTATTAAGAAGTGTAAAAGAGTTGTTAGTCACTCTCGTTGGTTTATTGGCGGAATTAAATTATTTTGAAGAAGAGTATTTATAAAATGTTAACATTATTATTAAAAGCATGGTTTATTAGGTCTTTGTTATAATCCCCAATTAAGTAGGCATGACTTCGGGTTTTATTTATATTTGTTAAGAATGGTTTAAGATGGGTTTTAAATTTTTTTAAGCTAGTAGATGGAGGTCTATATGTGGCAATTATAATTATTTTTTTTTGTGGTTTTATATATTAACTCAATGCATAATGGCTCACAATCTTTTTCATTTACCCAGAGATCATGACGTAAATTATAACTAATTGAGTTGTGAACAAAAATACATACACCCCCGCCAACACCAAAACCACCTGATTGGTGAACTGATGAGTAATTAATTAGTTCAAATTGGGCATTTGTTTCACCACGCTTACACCAAGTATCCGTTAGACAAATAATTTTAAAATCATTCATCCAACAAAAACCTAAGATTTTAATTCATCCAACAAAAACCTAAGATTTTCAAAATTTTTATTTAAATTTCGAATATTAATGTTTAAAATTGAAAAACTATTTTTATTTTTTGAAGATATTGAGAAGATTCAATAACTGTATAGTATTGGTTTTCAAATGTTTTTTGATTAAAGTTATTAGAGTCATCGTCGTCATATATAAATAAACGCAAAATAGTTAATAAAATAGTTAGCAATAGTTAAAGGAAAAGTAATAAACCCTAACTCTTACTGACACGGATTTGAGATTTCTTTCGTTTTCTTAGATACCCACTCGCGCAGAATCAGCTTATCATATGATATGTATGCAAATTTTCCCAGCTGCCGCTCAATTTTCATATTTTCTCTAAGATCTTTTCTTATTAAGTTCGTTTCGAAGCAAAAATCTTCGTTTATGTAGGTATTTTCATCCTTTAATTTTGTAGAATTTTTTAAAATTTCTACCTTATCTTTGTAGTCTAACAGCTTAATAATAATTGTTCGTGGTGTTTTTGCATCTCGGCGTCCACTACAATGCGCTCGTTCAATTCTCACATTTTCCACCCCTAGAGTCTCCTCAAAAAGTTTATTCACTTTTATTTCACTTTCACCATGTTTCATTTTAATTTTCTTTGATACTATCAATCCTAAAGTTTTTTCTTCGTGATCGATCCTCAATTTCCCTAAGTTTTTTTATAATGTCAATAAACTCATCGTTTTTATGTGCTTCGGTTTTACAAAATCTTTTTTTTTCAATAGACTCAATATTATTTTTGACCTTTTTTTCGATGAGTTCCTCGTGAAAATTTAAACTTTTTTTATATCATATACATCCTTTTCCAATCGATTAATTTTTTTCTATGCTGTCATTAATGTTTGTTTCAGCTTTTTGTTGTTGGTCGCTCGTTATTTTTGCGTTCGCACTGATGAGTTTAAAAATATTCTCTTCTTGTTGTTTTATTAGTAATACTATATCTCTTTTGTACTCCGCAAACATTTCCTTTCGAACATTGTTCGAATCTCGCTAATGGTTACTGCCATATTTAATGATTAATAGCAACCTGTATTTTTACTTGTAAACACAGTATTGCACTAAAAGATTATGTGTTTTTTTAATTTAATTTTATGATGACACCATTGTTGTATTTGTATTAGACATTTTAACTCTATTTTAACTATTAATAAGAGTTAAAACGTATATGTGCGTATATAGTAGTATGTTTACGTGTGTATTTCTGTATATATATGCATATATATATATATGTATATATATATATATATATATATATATATATATATATATATATATATATACATATATATATATATATATATATATATACATATATATATATGTATATATATATATATATATATATATATATATATATATATATATATACATATATATATGCATATATATATATATATATATATATATATATATATATATATATATATATATATATATATATATATATATATATATATATATATATTCATATACTATCATATAAGGGAGAAAACTTACTTAATAAAAGATATGAAATATGATCAAAGTGCTGGGATTCAAAGAAACTTTTACTATCCTTTTTCGACACCGGGGACTAAAACCTTTGACTTGTTTTTGTTTTGTTTTGTTTTTGTAACGTCAGAACTCGCTCCACCGTAATTTTAATTTGTAATTTTTAAACGGTTTTTAAGTGACGAAATACACAATGGCTGATGATTGCCGATAGGCACGAAGCTCAGAGATCCATCAAAAGCTGTTTTTATTCATTTTGTATAAATAAATATTGCTCTATTATTTAATAATATTGAGCACTCTTGGAAGGCGTTCTTTTTCATTAATAACTACCCAAAAAATGATTCAAATTATACTGACTATGGAATCAAATCATCACAATGCCCACCACAAATAAATGAAATGCGTTGTTTCGAAAAAGACCTTATAAACTTAGTTAAATCGATAAAATTTTGCAACGTAAACTGCAAGTTTCAAAATGATATGCAAAAAAACTTAAAATTAATACGTACGCAATTACATCTACCTACAATAAATCAATGCCAGAATTAAAAGATCAAACAAATAAGGAAGGAAAAAACTTTTTAATCCACCATGAGGTGTATAACAATATTGAGATAAACGGATCGTCTGGCAGTTTTTTCACTTTAAAAGACCATAAGGATAATTTTATTAACAACTCTTCAGTTCGCCTTTTGAATCCTTCGAAAAACGAGGTAGGAAGAATTAGTAAAGTCATTTATCTAAAATTATTCACGAGTTAAAAAATAAACTACGGTTGAATCAATGACAAAGCACTCAATTTGTTATAGATTGGTTTTAAAAAAATCAAAAGTAAACACCTTTGAAAATTTCTAATTTTTTATATAAATGATTTTTACCCATCTATTAATGAAAACACTCTTACCAATGCAATCAGTTTCGCCGAACAACATGTCATTTTAAATTATGACGATAAAAAATTAATATATCATGCAAAAAAATCTTTAATTTTTAAAAACGATGAAGCTTGGATAAAGAAAAAAGGCGAATTATTTGATGTCACAGTGGTAGCATTTGATGGAGCTGAAGTTTGCGAACTAGTTTATACTGTTTCAGCTTTCTCAACATTACGATAAAATATAATTTTCGCTTATATCTTGACGACGGACTTGCTATTTTTGAAAACAGAAGCGGCCAGCAAATGGAAATAATCAAAAAGCATTTCACGCGTATTTTTAAAAGTAACAACCTACTGATCTTCATTCAATGTAATATTAAAATTGTAAATTATCTTGATGTACCATTGAACCCGATTGACAGTTCTTATCAACCATATCGTAAACCTAATAACCAACTTATGTATGTTCATTCTGATTCAAGCCACCCAACTAATATAATAAAAGAGATCCCTCGCACTATTAAGTTAAGATTATCGACTATGGCAGTATATGAAACTGTGTTCAATAATTCCATTCTTCCGTATGAAGAGGCTTTACGTAAATCAGGATACAATTAAAAATTCACCTATCAACCACAAATAAACAAAAATTAAAAAAGAAATCGCAAACGTAAAATTATATGGTACAACCCCCCGTTTAGCAAAAATGTTGAAACTAAAATTAGATATTGCTTCTTAGCTTTAATTGATCAACACTTTCCAGTTGGACACAGGCTTCATAAAATTTTTAATCAAAACTATATTAAAGTTAGCTATAGTTGTATGCCTTATGTCAAGTTTTTAATAAATGCACATAACAAGAAAATTTTACAAAACAATAAAAATGAAACATCAAAAATATGCAACTGCATAGACAAAAAATTTGTCCGTTAAATAAACATTGCCTTTCTAGCAATGTCGTATACCAAGCTACTGTAAGTTCTGGAGATTATCAATTCAAAGATAAAGTTTATTTCGGTATAAGTGAAACCACATTTAAATTAAGATATGCCAATCATCTTAAGTTTTTCAATTCACCTAAATATAAATATGACACTGAACTTTCCAAAAAAATATGGAAGCTTAAATCAAAAAATATAAAACCTGTTGTTAAATGAAAATTAATAGCACGATGTAAGGCCTACAAACAAACATCAAAAGTTTGTAATCTTTGTCATCGCGAGAAATTTCATATACTGTCATGTAAGGGAGAAAACTAACTTAATAAAAGATATGAAAAAATATCAAAGTGCCGGCATTCAAAGAAATTTTTACTATCCTTATTCGACACCGGGAACTAAAACCTTTGACGTCTTTTGTTTTTGTAACATCAGAACTCGTTCCACCGTAATTTATATATACATATATACATATATATATATATATATATATATATATATATATATATATATATATATATATATATATATATATATATATATATATATATATATATATATATATATATATATATATATATATATACAAAATAAATAAAAGCAACTTTTGATGGAAACTCTGAGTTTCATGCCTTCATCAACCACTGCGTCATCATCAACCATCGGCAATCATCAACCATTGCGTCACTTAAAAAGCGTTTAAAAATTACAAATTAAAATTACGGTGGAACGAGTTCTGACGTTACAAAAACAAAAGACGTCAAAGGTTTTAGTTCCCGGTGTCGAATAAGGATAGTAAAAATTTCTTTATATATATAATACATATATATATATATATATATATATATATATATATATATATATATATATATATATATATATATATATATATATATATATATATATATATATATATATATAATATATATATATATATAATATATATATATATATATATATATATATATATATATATATATATATATATATATATATATATATATATATATGTTTATAATATATATATAATATATATATATATATATATATATATATATATATATATATATATATATATATAATATATATAATGTATATTTATATATATATATATATATATATATATATATATAATAAATAATATATATATATTTATACATAAATATATATATATATATATATATATATATATATATATATATATATATATATATTATTATTATAATATAATATAACAATTTATATGTATGCATTTTGTGTTTGAGAGTGACTGAATCTATAAATGTAGGTATAATTTATATGGTATTAATTTTAGCACTTCCCTAAACGACTACTACTATGCCCTTATTGTTATTGACAATAATCTATCGATACATTGATATTCGATTCATATGTGATGTTTTTCTTTATATTTGCTTATTTGTTACATTTTTTCATTTCAGATTTATCATATAATGGATTTAGGCGATATAGGAGAACAAAGTATTGTAAATTTGTATGAATTTTTTAAAACATCTACTTATAATTAGTCCAGTCAACGTCTAAACTTCAATGTTGCATCTGTCATTTTTAAGTAGTTTCTAGGCTTTTCAAAATGTGTTTCTTATTCACATGGTTTTACAAGCAAGGTCTGCAAGCAAATTTGAGCTGAAAATTTTTTTTAGCCTTTAAGGAGAATTGATGTTTTTTGTTTAATTTGTTTAAATTTAGTAGTTTTAATTAATAAAAAATTTACTAATTTTGCAACTTAGACGTTGCTGCAAATTGAGGCTACCGCATAAAGGCTTTTATCATAAAAGTATAAATAATGTTTTATATAGAGCCACCTCGGTCATGAATTTCCTTGACAATAAAACCATGTGCTCAAAAAGTTTCCAGGTGTTTAAAAATAATATTTTACATTGAAATGAGGGAAATTTTGTAGAACTTAAATTTATTATTTTTAGTTTTTTTTACGGTATTTATAAAGATGTTTTTTCTTTTTATGATATTTATAAAATAATTAATCATTAATCCAAAGATTAAGCAAGCGACAATTAGATCTATTTTACATATATTTAAAAATATATATTTTGTTTTGAATGTGTCACAATAGCGTAAAATAAAGTATTGACATTTCTAACAAAACATATTTTTCATCTAGGTGACATTGATACATTGTTAAGTAGATAAACTATTTTGATAATTTGCGGCGACATTTAAATAAGCGAAATTAATGATAACACCCTCCACGTTAGTTTCTTTTAAAAAAATATTTTTTATTTTAAAAACGGCTTTCTGTCCTGTATTAGGCCTGCAGCAATTTTTCACTTTTTTTAATTGAACTGATCATTCTAGGGTACGATTTGCAACACCAGCAGAGAGAAACAGCTATAGAACTACATCTACATAAGAGAATGTGATTTCAAACTCTTTACTCAAACAACTAATTTGGGTAGATTAACAAAAACTCTTTGGTGTGCAATGTGATCGCTCGATCCAAAAAAAAAAAAAAAAGAATCCGTAATGACATTAACTTTAGCATTCATCGTCAAGTCTGACGCCTCATTAGACGTCAATTCTTCACATTGGAGTTTGCATGTTCTTGATCTAACCTAAAGGTCAGTTACACAGTGACTTTACATTGGAATGAATTATAAAAAAGTTGTACACGTTTTTCCATGAAATTATGTTGAACTGCAACAATTAACCAACGATCATTAATTAATATTTGCCAGCTTTAAGGTCAATAACTGTTGGAAAGAAATTTAACATAACAAAAAATGTCACTTTAGACTTGTCAAGTGCTCTTTTTAAAGCAAGTTCACTGGATTTCAAATAAAAATATAAAATATATAATTTTAAAACAATTATTTGTAAAAGCGAACCACCAAGTAGTTGGATGAACTCTTCGAAAATGTTAACTGATAGGAAGGAAGTGCTACTTTTACTTTGGGTTACGTGAGTGTTTATATATTTAGTTAGAAAAAAATTGTATTCAGCTTATAACTCTAAAGAAACAAGAAAAATTTACGACACAATTTTATAGCCTGATCCTCTTACGCATAATGCGTAGAAAAAAAGAATATATCTTTAGATTTTTATTAATAGGGCTACATAAATATATATATATATATATATATATATATATATATATATATATATATATATATATATATATATATATATATATATATATATATACATTAATACATCAATAGACTAAAAAGATAAATAATATTAAAATAAGAATATAATTAAACTTTACCTGAAAGAAAGTAATATGGTGACAGAAATCACCCAATCCAATTACTTTAAAAAATAAAAAATAGATTTAAGATATAAAAAAATAGATTCAAGATATAAAACTGAAGTAAAAAAAGTATAATTGTTACTTTTTTATTTTATCAAAGTTCAAGGAATCAAAGTTTGTTTTTTAATTAATTTTGAAAAATCAGATTTCATAATAGCTGGCTTCTCCAAACACCCTAGCCCCGCAGCGGCTGCCTATGCTGGACATGGGTAAAGACGGGCCTGTTCAAGAAGTCTTTTATGAATTTGTAATCATGTAGAAACAGTAGGTGGTATAGGTTGCCTGCATCATTGTTAACCGTAGATTTTGTTTAAATATCGAAGTGCAGACAACTTCCTTTATGCGTTAACATTAAACATGGTGCAGTAAAATATACTGTTAACAACTTCCAAAAATAGTTTTCTGTTCTTTAAATTCAAAACTATCTCAATAATTAATGAAATTTTAGTCACCTTTAACCAGGAGACCATATGTGCAAAATGGTGCAACACCAACATCGCATTTTGCGGAGGTTGAAAACAAAGTTTATTTATTATTTAAAAACAAAAATTATTTTGTTTAATATTTGAAAGATTCAATTGTTTATCATAATATAATAATTTATAATATAATAATGTTAAAAAAATTCAAAAAGGGGAAAAAAGGAACGACGTCTTGCTTGCTCCAATCATTTCTTTTACGTTAACTACTTTGTAACAAAACAAAAAAAAAGTCGACAAAATAAAAGACTATATCTATCTAATTGCTATTACATTATCTAGATACACGGCGTTAATTTTTGTTCAAAAATCTCCCGGTTGCCAGTTTGCGCGTGTTTTCACACTTATAGTCATAGTTAGTGGAAATCACGTCAAAATAACAATAAAGTTTTAATAAATGAACCAAAAGTTTTTGCGAGTGGTTTTTATTGGTAGAGACATTTTTCGCTTAACTTGAGTGTGATTTATAAGAAATTAAAGCATATTCATTTTTTTAATTATTTATCTTGATATTATAATCTCACATTGATAACATAATATTAAATTGATATCTGCATAAAAAGTATTACAAAAATTGGACACTCCAATTATAATTTTACTCCTGAATAAAAATTAATTATTAAAAACTGAAAATCTGTATGTAAAGTAATTTTTAAACTTAAAATTTTTTAAAACACCAAAATTAAACAATCTCCAAAAACAATTTAAAGAAATTATGAAATATAAGTAATCTAATTAGTAAATAAAATAAAGGGAAAATTCTTCTTAGAAAATGCTGCTGAGAATGTTATTTTAAATTGGCTTGTAGTTAAAGGTTCTTTTAATTTCGTTGCAGGAAGGTAAGTTGTCAAGTACAGCCTGTCACTACCTCAAAAACAAAAAAAAAACAAAAAATATTACCACTGTCCTATCAATTTATCATGCATGTTCTATTTTCATTCAATTTGTAAATTCTATTTCATAAAGCCCCACACACTGTAATTTGCATAGCTTGTTGAACAGTCTAGCTTTAGATATGTTGTGGATTAAATAACCTTAACTTAAACTTAAACCAATAGATTTAATCTTAAACCAATATAATAACTTAACCTTAAACCAATAGAATACTATATATCTACAACTTAATTTATTCAAAAAAAAAAAAAGCATAACATTAAGAAAGGTGCTATCTTATTGATATTTTTATTACAGGTAATATTTATAAAAACTAATAGAAATAAATTATTTTTATATTTTGAAAGTTTAAAAAAATAAATTAATTAATTTTAATAAAAAATTTCTGAAAGATATCATTAATATGTGAAACGATTTTCAAAAATAAAATGAAACCAAAAAATTTGTTGCTTGTACATTCTTTTTGATATTTGCCAGCACAAATTTTCTAATAAAAAGCCATAAAACTGAGCAGCTTTGCAAGTCATTACATCTGTGATAACTATTTTCAAATTCACAATACTTACTTGGATCATGACTTTACTTAGATAACGTTAACATAAACATCAAGGTTTTTAATAATCTGGTACCTTGTATCAGATCAATATAACCTCAAACAAAGTATATCTGATTCCTTTTATCAGATGTTTATCAACTTTGAAAAAAAAACAAGTTGTTTATGTTTTTGAACATGCAACATATAAATGGATATTAATGAATATAAATGAGAGAACACAGTTTTTTAAAACATACAACAACATCTGTATAAAAAATTATTAATATAAAGTATTTAAATATGTAAAAATTAAAAATTTGTGAACACTTCAGTTCATTACTTATATAATGTAACATTATATTTAAATAGTTGTTTGAATAAACTAATTACAGTTCCTAAAATACTTTTTTTGTAGCTGTTTACACTTTTCATTCACAGTAGTACCAGTCTTTACATTTCTGGAAGTCTTTCAATAATAAAACTGTTGTAATCAATAATAAACTTCAATAATAAAATTTTTTATCAATTTAATAACAACTTAATAATAAGTTAACGAAAATAACTTTGAAATTTGTGGATACGAAATAAAATATATAAAAAAAAAAACATATAAAAAAAAAAGCAATACAAAAATATAAAAGTAAAAATTTATGAAGATCTAATAATATAAATTATAATAAAAAGATTAAACTTCGAACTTCAAAAATTTTCAAGCATATTTTTTTTCCAGAAAGCCTGCTTACCTCAGCCAAATAAAATAAAAAGTAATATTTAGTAGGTTTAAATATCCTAATAACGCAATAATGTAAAATAAACTCAAACTTACTTTATAAAACGATATGATTGTATTTCTTGGATAAACACAGACAACACTGATGTGTAGCTAGTTACATGTTGTAAGTTAAAATATTTTCAAACATTTTATCAAACTGTTTTATTTATATATTTATACCTACTAATAAATATTAGTTTTACAAAACATATTTTATCAACTATAAAATTAACAAAAAAACTTTTTAAATGTCAAGTGTCAAAAAAATAAAAAATTTTATTACATTTACATTTTAACATACAAAATAAAGTCTTAAAAAATAGTTTTTTCTTTTTTTTTTAATCAAATAATAAAAAAAAACTTTTTAAAAATGGCTGCTCAATACTCAAAAACTCAAATAGTCAAAAAAGTCACGTAGAAACATCAGAGATAAACTCATACTTATCTTTTACTTCATTTATGAAAAAACTCCACAAATGATTCTTATTGTGTTAGGTCCATATTTAGTTAGAGATTTTAAAGTTAATTTATTATTTTAGGTTTTAAGACTTTGAAAATAAAAAATGTCAATTTTTACAAGAAATAAGATATCTCAAGAATAATTTATTAACTTTCAAAATCTCTAGCTAAAAAGAAATATATTAATGCAAGTATCAATATCAAATATAAAACTGTGTGTATAGAAGAGGTGGTTTATCGAGCATTTTTTTGTTGACTTTTATTATGATTTAGATAATACAAAGAATGTGTAAAAATATATATATTCTTTCATGAACAAAAAATATAACTTATATTTCAACATTAACACATTAAAACATTCAATTTTTCACCAATTAAGTCATGAACCTTGGTTACTTAACGGCATATTTTAATGTAGACTGAATCAAACGTAAAAATATTCTAGTCTAAACGACATTTAGTTTTAATAGTCGCGCGAATAATTCGCGCTGAAAGATTTTTGGCCAAAAATTAACGCTGTGATAGTGTAAAAGCAGTTTTGACTTTTTTCCATAGCTGGCCCTCTGTGTATTCGTCAGGCGCAATTTCATATTATTGTACAACATTAGGGATAGAAAAAAAGTTTTATAAATTGGAGGAACCAAAAGCTACAGTTTTTTATCTTTTTTTTTTTAATTTTTTTAAAATCAAAAAATAAAGATGATGAAAAAATCTACCAAAATTATAAAAAGTTTTTTCAGCATAATATAAAAGAAGCAAAAATAAGATATTTTTTTAATCAGCTTGATAAGCATAAATTCGATATAAAAAGGACTTGGGCTGTTATAAACCAACTAACAGGAAGAGAAAAAAAGAAGCATACTTGCTTACCACAAAAATTTATTTCCGATAAAAAAATTATAACAAGAAACTAATATATGTCAAGAATTTAACAAATATTTTGTTAATGTAGGCCCCTCTCTTGTTTCTAACATTGCGCAACCAAATAAAACATTTAATAATTTTTTGGGAGAAAAACCCAACACCAGTATAAGTAATGAAAAGATAACTAAACTTGAATTTAATAAAGCAATTATTGAACTTAAACGCAACAAGTCGTGTGGAGATGATGGTATTTCCAGTAATGTAGCTATTTATGTTATAGACAGCATTTGTAAATCATTTTTTTATTTAATATCATCTTCATTTGAAAGTAGTATTTTCCCTGACAAAATTAAATTAGCCAAAATTAATCCCATTCTCAAAAAAGGTGATTGCAATAATATTTCTAACTACCGACCTATTTCTCTACTCCCAGTTTTTTCAAAAGTATATGAGAGAGTAATTTATAATAGAGTTAATAAGTACTTTACATTAAACAATTTATTATACAAAAATCAGTTTATAATTCAAAGCAATTTCTCTACTGAACATGCTATTATTAAACTTGCTGACAAAATATATAAATCGTTTGATTGTGATGAACTGGTATTAGGAGTATTTATTAACCTTTCCAAGGCCTTTAATACAGTTGATCACAGTATTTTAATTTCCAAGCTAAAATATTACGGCATAATAAGCTCAACATTTAAGTGGATTCAAAGCTACTTGTCTAACAGAAAGCAATTTGTACTACTAGAAAAGTCAGGAGCCCTTGATATTACGTGTGGAGTATTTCAGGGTTCAATCCTAGGTTCATTATTGTTTTTAATATATATTAACGATATGCATAAAGCTTCCCAAAAAAATCTACAATTATGTATGCTGACAATACAAATTTATTTTTTAACCATCCTGATGCAAAGACTTTGTTTGAAACTATGAATATTGAACTCAAAAATTTCAACCTCTGGTTTATAGCAAATAAATTATCCCTAAATTGTAAAAAAACTAGCTTTACTCTATTATATAAAAAAAAATCAATAAACAGTGTAAGTGGCCGCCTTCTCTCCCGTGTCCGCTCCATTGACCATATCAGTAATTCCATGTTCAAGTTTAAGGTTGGTTATAAGTCAGATCTGGGTCGGGTATCAGTGGACCTCAATCCAGACCCGACTTATATTAACGGGTCTGGATTTGGGTTGGGTTTCAACAGACCCGAGACGGACCCAGGCCAAATTTAATAAACGGGTCTGGGTTGCGCATTTTTTGTTTAAAGGTGCTCTAAGAAATCCTAATAGTCTTGTCACAAAACAGCATTAAAGTGTTGGTATTGGTCTATTAAATGCAAGTATCATCATAGCCGCCAAAAACTGTATGGTAAATAAAGTAGTTTTTCTAAGTCATCATTTTGAGTGGAGCGTTGCTGGAACGTTTTTTTTTACAAGAAATTAGAGCAGCTTTGTTTTCGTTTTCATTATTGGAGATTGCATTACGATTTTTTTTCTTTTAATTGTAAAATTAAAATTAGTAAATAAATTAAAATAAATTTAAATCAAAGGATATAAACTAAAATACGACAAAGTTCAGATTTTAACCAATCTTGTGAACATACAATGGCTTTCAATGTGCTTGGAATCATAGAACAAAGGTAATTATTAAGAACTCTACCAGCTGTCCTAAAGACTGACTCAGAAGCAACAGTAGACAAAGGAATTGACAAAATATCTCTTGCTAAACATTATAAAACTGGAAATCTGACTCCAACGTTTCTTCACCATTCCAGTATGTCAAATCCTTCTTAATCAGAAACCAATGGCTCATCTAAGTACAACTGTAGTTCATTTTTTAGTTCCAAAGAAGAAGGTTTTAACGCTTGATGTTTTTTGAATCTCTCAATCCTTTTTGAATATAAAAAAGAAGCAGAAGAAGTAGACTGATTTGAAATACTTTCCTTTAGCCCTGGAGTGTTTACCGTGTTGAAATATATGGCATCGTACTCATTATTCAACTTTTTTAATAGTCCATTAATATTTTCTAACTTCTGTTTACTTGCTGCACCATAAATTTCCCTAAAGTAGTATTCAACGCTGATCATTTTATAACGCAAGTTCAACACAGATGGAATGACTAATATATCGGAACTAATTTTCAATATTTTGAAAATTTTGCCAAAATTTTCCCCCCATTTCACAGATAGACTGAATATAATTGCTGCACATATCAGTTATTTGTAAATGAAATTTACAAATATGATTAAAATAGTAGTTTGCTGTTGAATTTATTGTTGTAGAAAAAGGTTTGTTACAACGTAAAAAAATTTTAAATAGTCACAACAACCTTTAACATTTGTCCACTCCTAATCATTTAGCGAATGTGTGTTAAATCAATTTCTTTTACACAAATAAAGGTATCTTTGAATTTCAAAGCAGTATCCAACATTATACAAGTAAAGTTCCAAACAACATTATTACTAGGAACTTGTACTTGGGGTGTTGCTTCTTTAAACTGTTGCTATTTTAAAGTTGACAATTTGACATATTTCACGCTTTCTCTAACTTTTACTATTATATATTTAATGCTTTCAACTGCTTTTTGAACAACCAAATTCACAATATCCACAGATCACTTGTGAAACTATTTTGACATTGTAGCTTTTCCATTACACCATATAACTTTTCCTTTTCATCCCCGAAGGTTTTCAAACAATCGTTTATAATTCTATGTTGACTAATCATTTTAAAAAGAGGTTGTAGATTTTTACAATACTCTTCAAAACCACAATGCTCAACAATTGAAAAAGGATATTCGTGAAGTATTATCATTTGCATATTCTACCTCTTACATATCTGTAATAACCATAAAAAAATATGTATCCAAAGAAAAAGATTGGTTTTAAACCTTTTATAACCTACGTACTTCTTTAGCCTTTTTTCTTTGACGTAATGAAATTTTTGAAACTAAAAATAAAGCTTTTATAAGAAGATTTTTTTTTTTTAATTTTTTTTATTTTATTTTAGGTGTCCCAAGAAGTCCTAACGGTCTTGTCACAGAGCACCGCGGAAGTGCATTTAACCAGGAAGTTCACGCCTCCTTCCTTACCGTGACGCGAAAATATGCCCAAAGCTCGTTTCGAACCTGGATCTCCTGCATATAAAGCAAGCGTTCTAACCACGGCCGCACATTTTTTGATCAGACGACATTTTTTAAACAATCGAGTTTATAAAACTTTTGAAAGTCATCGTTAGATATAATGAGTGCCTTTTGTAACGAGAACATTGTAAGTTTTTTATTTAATGGATTGCTTTTTGTTCATTTCACAAAGAGACATCTTTCAAAAACTCACATCTAATTTAGATTATTAAATTATTATTAGATTATTAAATCCATTAAATAAAAAACTTACAATGTTCGAATTCCCGTTACAAAAGACATTCCACAAAATCTTGCTTGTTTTATTTGCTAAAGACAATTCCCAAACAAAATTTTAATTTAATTTAAAAGTCTTTTTCTTATAAAAATCTTCTTTAAAAGAGTGCATAAAATCGGGTTTTATAATCTGGTTTATTTCAGAAATCATTGTCTGTGTTTATCGGCATACACTTGATGTTAAATAAAATGAAAAAAGGAAAATTAATGAAAACATATTAATTAAGAAAATGTTAGTCGGGTCTGGACATTATAAGATCCATATCTGACTCAATTAGTTAACGGGTCTGACGGGTCTGGGTCTGGCGGGTTTTTGGCCCAAAAAATGAGGCCCAGACCCGGACTTAACTGGTCGGGTCTGAGTCTAGACCTAACCCATTAACAGCCCTACTCAAGTTGAACTATAAATATCTTTTATGACATGAACTTCAGTAAACTATGGAGGAGCAGACATTGGGTAATTGTACACAAAAGAGCACACCTCATCAGGGCTTTTTCTGGCTGTGCCTTCATGGTACACATAAACATGACCTTTATTGCATTTCACATCGTGAATAGAGAAGAGGTCAGTAGCTGTCTCAGGTAAAAGGTTTCCTGGACTGGTATCATCGGTAAAGGGATATTCTGCATGTAGTCAAATGCGATTGCTAAGACATGCCGTTCATTTTGTTTTGTTTCCGGGTTGCTTTTATTTTGTAGTTTGTTGTGAAACTTTTTCGATCGACGTTTGTGCAGCATTAGTTCAGCAGCAGAAATTCTCTTTGCTGCATCACTGAGATGAGGGCTTCGTAATTTTTAATTAAGCTCGTCACAGGTGCAATAAGAGTCTATCTGGGAACGGCCAAATCTTAACCTAAAGTTGTCCTTAAAGTAGCCTACAAAAATTTGTAGCTACATTTTGCTTCAGGATTTTTTTCTTTAAACATTGAGTACAAAATTTTGACATTTAGTCTAGCATCTAGAAATTGATAGTTTCATCAGCATATTTGCTCTGTTTCACCGGACAACTTTCGATATGTTCTCTTATCAGAAGTCTTACATTGCCCCTGATTGCATTTGTTCCTAATTTTTTCACTCGAAGGTCCTTTGGTGATTTTTCTAATACCAACAGGGAGCGCAATTGTCGAATTCTATTAATTTTAATACCATAACGGCTTTTAAAGGGAACTACACATACTTTTTCTTTAGCAACTCCCACCAAAACCTCTTAAATAGATGAAAATTCATGGGCTACTCTTCCTTCGGCACCTTCCTTTCTGGGTCGGTGAGTTTTCACCTTCATGCTTGTAATCAACGATTGTAGAAACACATCTTGCTCGTTCTTTGTCTCTAACGATCTCATGCGTGCAAAGATCTCGTCGTTCTGGTTTTTTAGACGCTCCGTACATTTCTTCGAGCATCTGAAAGCAAAATATCTCATTAGATTATGCTGATATAAATGTTCGAGGTAGGCCTAAATGCCATAGTCAAATTCTAAAAAAATGATGTTTGAGTAATTCGGCTATAACATTTGGCTACTGTTTAAGGTCAATTCGCTAGCCTAAATGGAACGATATGAAACGTGTTGAATTAGTTTTGTCTAAGATGTTTTTATGAAAACATGTTGCATGATATGCTATAATAGGCGTAAAAAAATTGTTAAAAGGCAAATTGGGTATCGAAATTGCAATACAAATCTCACCTGCAATTAGTTCCAACAGTAGTAGCAGGTACAGTTCTTCCTTTGTGGTCAATGTACTCTTTACCTTTTACTCTAGCTTCTTTAACAACATTCCTTTTCCACATAGCCTCATTTTTAACCTTTCTTCCACTGCTAGTACTAGGTTCTTCATCCATTATAAGTCTTTTTTATTAAAACAACGAGATGAATAATAAAATAAGCCCAAATAACCTCAAACTCGTAACCAAAACAAAACAAAAATTGGATTAAAAACATCTGACAACTACCAGCAGAACACAGCTGGTTTTCTCAGTGCTGCCAAAAAAAACCTTCTAAGTCACTGACCTAGAACCTTTTAGTTTACAGACAATATTTCAGCTCTCTATTCAACGTGTACAGAGAGGTGTGACTTGTTTTACTATGCAATGGTGGAACTATCTTCAAAGAACAAATTTTCATCAAAAAGTCAAATATTAAAAAAAAAATGACTTAGAACGTTTTTGTATAGATTGATTCAAGTATTTGTTAGAGCAATTTGTTCCATTATTAAAACAAACAAAATTTTAACGACCCGTAAAAATTAGAAAAGACTTTTAAAATAGATTATTATTAAAATAATCGTGCATTTAAAATAACCTTTAAAACCGCTGACTATTGTCTTTCTACTTATTAAGTCAAAATATGTTTTAGTTAAAATAACAAAACTAATTTTACTATTGCATGTAAACTAAAACGTCAACCTATACCATTCGCTTTACACCTTCATATTATATCATTAGCTATAGGCCCTTAAACTACAATAATAAAACTAAAAAATCAAAAGAAAATAAAGTAACTTTTTTTTATCTAAAACTTGCTTATGTTATTTAATTTGATTTTTTAAATTTGCTTATGTAATTTAAAAACTGTACCTTAGCGACAATATTATATCATTGTGAGAATATTGGATTCATCCTTCAAGTATCTCCGAAAATATCAACAATACTGGCTGTTTTGCCAATATTTTATTATATTGTTTAATATGATATTAGACAATATAATAAAATATTGGCAAAACACTGGTATTTCTAAATAACGGCAGGCGAACGACATATACGGCAACCATCAAACAAGCAGTAAAATGTCTAAAGTTAATTTTTTTACATAAGAAAATGCGGGACTAGTTTAGCAATTTGTGCTTAAGCTAACTGGCTTCTTGAACGGGTTTACTTTTCAATAATAGAATATTAATTTAACCTACTGAAAGTTCGTTAAAAATTCTTTTTGAATTTGAAAAGATACATTTGAAAAGATATTGCCTTAAGTTTACGAAGTTGATCAAATAGAACCATTGGGGTAAGTTGAGCAGCTGCGTCGAGCGATCTGCTCGATAAAAAATTAATGCATATTCATGATTCGGAATATGGATATATTTTCAATTGAACCGTTAACAGTAAGCGTGCTTAATTTTTATGAACTTGATGACGTATAAAAGGTTTATCTGAAACTCTTCTTTTTTACAATTTATAGTTTTATTGTTTTATGGGCAACCTCACAAGTTATAAAACTTTTTTTAGGTAATATTTATTTAAATATCTCTTTTACCCTGTCTTAAGCAGTGTTACTATGAAATGACGTCCTTGATATCAAATAGTCCGATTTAAAAAATTTTTTGCCGTTTAAAAATATACATTCCGTAATTTACTAACAAAATATAAATATAGCAGGGGCGAGAAGAAGACTAATATGTCTTATCACCAAGCAATATCAAATTCGCATCGACAATTTTATTGAATTACTTTTAACACTTTAGGCAAAAAGGTATTATATACATTCGGGTGGGTCGTACTTTTAAAATTTTGGATATGGGAGCGCGCGCAACATTTTTTTTATGTATTAGGGTATTAGAAGAGACGTGAATAATTTTTTTTTTCTTAAAATGTTCATCTAGTGTGGGCGCAGGGCGTTTGAAAAATGTCAGTTTTACAAAAATCTTATTATATTGGCATTTTTCGGCCTTTTTTATATTAGCCAAAGGAAATGCAATTATTAAAAAACAATAAGACATAATATAGACATAAAAAATTATATATATATTCGGTGCTACTTTTCTTAATGCTATACAAACACGATAGACGTAAGAAAAGTTGGCTACCATTATGGATTTTACAAAAAATATCTACTTATAAATTTTAGAAATGGGAGCGCGCGTAAAATTTTTTTTATGTGTTAGGATATTAGAAAAGACGTAAATAATTTTTTTTTTCCTAAAAAGTTCATTTATTGTAGGCGCAGGGCGTTTGAAAAACGACAGTTTTACGAAAAACTTTTAAAAAAATTAGTATACAAAACTTGTTGTTGTTATTTTCAATGTGCGTAATGCTACTAGTATAAAATGAGGTGAATCATGAAACATAGTCATCAAACTTTGTGGGCTTTGGACTTATATCCTCCCTTCCATTATTATTAAAAACCATTAAAATTATTTAAATACAGGAAATGGTGTAGGATTTTTTATTTTTATAAAGTTCCAATAGCTTATTTGTAGGATAATTACTAAGATAATAGTTTCCTGACGATGTGCGGTTTAAACGAGTTTTATTTATTTATGATCACTTTGGCATCCTAAATATTGTAATAAAAATATAATTAACAAATTTATAACATATTTATAAAGGTCGTTTTTTTATCTACTACAAAAAGTACCAATATTTCTTAACAAACATAACATCAATTTCATTGCTATAAATGGCTAAATCTACTCGAGCTCAAACAATGTTAAAATGCCCTAAATTGCATGAGCTATTGGGTAATGGACTCGAACTTTGTTTATCAGAGCTGCCTACGCTGAGAGATAGTTTACGGTATGGAATTTTGTTGCGTGATAGATCAGTTACACATTTGAATACAAGATGTATGTGTATACAAATATTTATTAAAATAAAAAGTATTTGGATGTCAGCAAATTCTACAATCCCATTGGTCTCAGAAAAATACGCAGTCGATAAACTTGTCCTTGAATGGAAGATTGCAAAAGACATTAGAAAACTGAGAACTACAAAAAAAAAGAAATATGTATACGGACAAGCTTGATAAGTTATTTGACTTGACGAAATGTAAGTGCAACATCTTTAGCTGTAATGAAAATGGATGCAATGGTTGTCTTTTTAAAGCTCATGTAACTTGCATATGTCCAAAAGTAGCAAAGATACCTTTGCAAGAACTATTTTTCCTACAAGCTCAAAGAAATAAAATTGGTAACAAAAGTTCTTTACAAATAGGATTAGTTGATATACCAGAGACACATCGGTTAACAAGATATTTAGGTAGAAAAGAATCAAACTCTAAAATACCTGGAACACTTAGTGAGGATGCAAGTAAATGCTAAAATACTAAAAATATTTTTGTCAATTTTTGTTTAA
The DNA here is from genome assembly GCF_038396675.1 of Hydra vulgaris. NCBI lineage: Eukaryota > Metazoa > Cnidaria > Hydrozoa > Anthoathecata > Hydridae > Hydra > Hydra vulgaris. The sequence goes on along the minus strand of NC_088928.1, from coordinate 2,344,024 downwards.
ACTTTTTTGAATTAAAAAGTTGAGTATAAATTGATTATAAATTTTTTTCATTAAAATTGTTTAACATAATTTATTTTCTCATTTAGCAGTAGAATTTCAAACAACAGACGATTCGGACATTGGCAACAAAAATGCAGATAATACAGAAAAAGTTGACTTCAGTTTGAAAAAAAATTACTTAGATATTACCAGGGTTTCTCAAGCAGCTATTAGATATGGGGTATCTAACAGAGCTGCAGCAGTCATAGCTACTGCTACTTTAGCTTCTGCAAAAGATGCAAATTTTTTAAAGAAAAATACTGATATTTTCGTTGATCACAACAAAATAAAACGAAGTAAGACTAAGTTAATGAAAGAAATCCGAGGTAGAGCTGAAAAAGTAGCGATGAATGATAATATTCAATGTATATTTTTTGATGGACGAAAAGATTTGACTAAGTACATGAGAGAAGAAGATGATGGAAAACTACACCCATCGGAAAAAAAAGAAGAACATTATTCAGTTTGTTCTGAACCTGGAGGAAAATACCAATTTCATTTCACTAACAATTCTGAAGAAAGAGTAGAGACTGCAGCTGAGCAAATAGCTGATAATATTTACGATTGGATTGTGAATCATGATGTCGGAGACTATTTAGTTGCCATTGGTGCAGACTCAACAAATTTAAACACTGGTTGGAAAGGAGGTGTTATCCATTTCCTTGAACATAAATTGGATAAAAAATTAATGTGGATAATTTGTGCTCTTCATACAAATGAACTACCTCTCCGACATCTAATGGTTCAGCTTGATGGAAAAACTACGTCCAAAAATAATTTTTCTGGTTCTATTGGAAAACTTATAGGTAAGGCAACTAGCTTCAAAGTCAAAGATAGCATAGTAAAAATTGAATTTCCTAATGCAATAATAGAACTTGACTCTGAAGTTGTAAAGTCGCTATCAGATGATCAAAAGTATCTTTATAAAATTACCCATGCAATTAACGCTGGGGTTTTTCCGGAAAATCTTAAAAGTAAAGAAATTGGTCCACATTCGCATGCAAGATGGTTGAATTTTGCAAATAGAATATGTTTACTTTGGTGCTCCGAAATCGTACTTTCAGTTGAAGAAACATATAATCTGCAACTTCTGGTGGAGTTTATTGTTGGTGTTTATGATCCACTTTGGTTTGAAATCAAAGTAAAGTGGAAGTGGACTGAAGGGCCTAATCATATACTCAAGCAGTTAAAACTTCTTTGTCATCAAAGACTTAAAGTTAAAGACATTGTAATGCCCTACGTTTTATCTTCTTCATGGAATGCTCATAGTGAAAATGTTCTTCAAACGTTGTTATGTAGTCTAGAAAAACAGAAAGACAATTTGCAGTTGAAACAATTTTAAAATTAAGAGGAGATTTAAAATACGGAAACACTAGTGTAAGAAGTAGAAAACATCATATACATAATGAAAATGCTGAATCACTTTTTGATCTAATTGATTGGAGCTTGGATGTACACGAACCTTTATTTACATGTTTATTGTCAAAGGATGAACTTTTAAAATACAATGATATTCCGATGTATGTACCTTATTTTCCTGTTCATGGGCAAGCTATTGAACGATGTGTCCAAGAAGTCACACGAGCTACTCAATCGGTATTTGGAAAAGATAGAAGAGATGGGTTTATAAGAGCAACATTAGCACATCGAGAAATCATGCCCGTGAACCAATCAAAAAAAGATCTATTTAAATTAATTTAAGCAATACTAATTTTTTGATGTTTTGCTTTGATTATTTATGATCACAGTAAATAAGTTGAACTTTAAATATATTGTATCTTTTAGATGACATTTTATATATTTTATTTATGACTTTATGAAGAGTAGCACCCCAAATGATGTTTTATTTTAATGTCTATATTATACCTGGTTGTTTTTTGATGATTGCATCGCCATAGGCTTAAATAAAAGGACAGAAAAGTGCTAATTTGATGCATTTTTAGTAAAACTATCGTTTTTTAAATGGCCTGCGCCCACAATAGATGAACTTTTTAGGAAAAAAAAAATTATTCACGTCTTTTCTAATATCCTAATACATAAAAAAAATATCACGCACGCTCTCATTTTTAAAATTTATAAGTAGAATTTTTTTGTAAAATCCATAATGGTAGCCAACTTTTCTTACGTCTATCGTGTTTGTATAGCATTAAAAAAGTAGCACCAAATATATATATATTTTTTTATGTCTATATTATGTCTGATTGTTTTTAATAATTGCATTTCCTTTGGCTAATATAAAAAAGGCCGAAAAATGCCAATATGATAAGATTTTCGTAAAACTGACATTTTTCAAACGCCCTGCGCCCACACTAGATGAACTTTTTAAGAAAAAAAAAATTATTCACGTCTCTTCTAATACCCTAATACATAAAAAAAATGTTGCGCGCGCTCCCATATCCAAAATTTTAAAAATACGACCCATCCTAATATACATACATACATACATTTTTTGTAGTTATTTTAGGTGCTCCCAGAAGTACTTACGGTCTTATCACAGAGCACCGCTGGAGAGCATTTAACAAGAAGTTCACGGCTCCTTCCGTACCAATGTCGCTTATATGGCTGGAGCAGGCATCAAACCTCGGACCTCTGGGTTCTGAGCCAGAACTCTAACCACTGCGCCACGGCTGCTCAAATATATAATACATACATACATACACATACGCACATAGATGAATATATGCCTTACTAACTTAAATAAAATATAAGTTAAACGTTTATTTTACATAACATTATCTAAAATTACTTATAAGTTAAGTTAACTAGTATCATAATGTTACTCATTACCGGACCAAATATTTGCTGTTCCTGTAATATTTTTTAATAAAAAATAGTAAAATATTTTAGGTTCAAAATAAATATTAAACAAATAAAACCCTACTTTTTTTAAACTTTCTACTTCTTTTTCTCAAAAAAAGGTTATTTGTGTTAATTTCTCTAAAACACACTTATTTGTTGTTGAAAGGGTGCAGTATGTTGAATGGGTGCAATATGTTGAAAGAGTGCAGTATGGTGAAAAATTGCAGTGTGTTGTTCTCCCATTTTTTAGATATGTGGTATTTTGAGAATACTTCAATAGAGTACAACACCATTAAACCATTACAACAACATCGTTAAATAGCGCAGTGCAAAAAAGAGTTACCAATTCCATTCTAGTTACCCTCTTGGCTTTGGGAAGGTAAACATGTTATAAAAAAGTATGGTTTTGAGTATTTTTTCTATTTATTCCATGAAATTTTTAACAAATTAAAGAAATTTAGATATTTTAAATTATGTACTATGCATTAAGAGTCTCTTATATATGCGTTCTCACAGCCACGACTTGTGTCGTCGGTATGGGTAGTATACTGTCCAAAAAACCATCAAATTTAAAAATTAAAACCTTTTAGTTAATGTTTTAACATTTTATAATAATATTTTACTTTTACATTTTTCAATAAATAAGTTGTAAAGTATACGTATATATTACTGGTCTAGTAAATATGTGCTTTTTAATTAATTTATTTGTTATTTTTTTTTTTTTCAATTTTTCTTGTTTACTTGATTATTACCCTTAATATTAACATATTAACATTGTTAATGAATAACAATTATTTTAAGAAGTACTTCAAGAACAATATTAATGTAAAGAGTAATAATCAAGTAAACAAGAAAAATTGAAAAAAATAACAATAAGTAAATAAAGAAAATTAAAAAGCACATACACTCATACATGATTTATTATTTTACAATTATTATTATTTTATTATTATTATTATTATTTAGTATTTACAAGAGCCGTAATATATGCGTATACTTTACAACTTGTTTATTGAAAAGTATAAAAGTAAAATATTATTATTAAATATTAATTATATGTTATATAATAAAATTATTGTAAATGCGTACGATTGTGCCTCAGTGATAAGACAAAATAATGTTTTCTACTTGCCCCGCCAATGTTTTATTTATATACTTTTAAAATGTAAATGTTATTAAACGGCGAAATGAACAAACAAAAAAACAAAAAATGTTTCCAAGCAAAGTTTTTTATTATTTTTTTTAAATTTTATTCACTAAAACAATTTATATTAAAAAAAAAAAAAAAACATAAATAAAATTACACAAATTAAAACGTAGTAAATCTTTTTATCATGAACAAGGGTGATGAACTTGATTTTGTTTTTGTTTTTTTTTCTTTTAAAAATTAAAAAAAATTATTCAAAATTATAAAAAAAATATGTACACACGACTAAAGGTAATCTAATCAACAATTTAACTTTTATGACGCGCTTTTGTTAATTTATGTGGTTAGTATATAAAAATTAAAAAACGGAATAAATTATATAATTATTATTATATAAATATCTAAGTTAAACACTTTTATATATCTATTATATATAAAGATTAAAAAGAAAAGTTATTTTTGAAAATTGTTTCATTACTTTTATTACAAAAGCGTTTTTAAGCAAAAAGCAAATTTTTTTTTTTAAGCAAAACAAAAAATATTTATCTATTTGACAAACTTCCTATCAACAAAACATTTTATAATAAACACTTTTTAACTTCATAATTTTATATTGATCAAGTTTTTTTTTTTAATGTACAACAAAATTAATTATAACTGAATTTACAACTAACCTATTTACTTTATTTGATTATAAAAAAAAAAAAAAAAAAAAAGACAAACTCCTCCCCAACTCCAAACTAAAAATATCTTCTATGTAGACTGCCCAAGGGCTAGAATGACTAAATATGTATAAAAAAAATTTGGTATTTTTGATCTTTCAAATTTTTTTCATAGTTTCATTCAATTTATTTTACTTAACGCACGCTTTTAGGTATATTTTTGAAGTCTTTTTTTAATATTTTTATATATCTTTTTCATTTTTAAATTCCTTTTTGGTACTTGCGCATTTCAAATCAGTAAACTTAAAGAAAATTAAGTTGGTTTACTTTTTTATCACCCGTAAAATATATTAAATGCTTGACAAAAATCATTAGCTAGCTAAGTGAAAAGTTGCTGAAACCTTTACGCCATCTTTTGTATTCTTTGGCGCCACCCTGTTTTCAAAATGTTTTTCTATGAAAAAATTAGTGACACTAGTTTTAGTAAATGCGCATGCGCATCGTTCCTAATGACTTAACGCCGACAGTTTCCTCCTTACGTAACAATTTTCGTGTAGGAAGCAACGAGATAAACATCATTATTATCAAGAAAACTAAATTAATTTACGTTTGCAACAAGAGTATCAGATTGATATAAATAAAAAATATTGCACGTTTTTTAAGAAATAATAAACCATCAAAATATCAGGAAACAAAAATAACAACGTTTGATTTTTCCTGTTATAAAATTGTTCATTTAATTGTTTATTGAATGACGTCATAATTTGTTTAAGCAATTAAAATGTTACATTAATATGCTAAACAATTAATGATTTATTAACACAATCTTCTTTAATGAAATTGTGTTAATGAAATGTTTAAAATCTGTAATAAAAATATTTTAAAATGTTTACACTGAGAATTTATTGGCTGCTCGCGTTAAATGTTATTAATCAATTAATAGCTCAACAAATATCGATTGAACCTTCGAAATCTTCATTAACAGTACAAATGACTGTTACCGTCACTGAAACCCTATCTCCATTAATCACTCCTACTCCAGTAATTGTAACGCTTCCACCAACAGAAAAACTAGCGTGTGATTTAAATCCTTGTTTCAACGGAGCAACGTGTACAAACCTGGTACCGAGAGATACTAACTATAAATGCGATTGTGCCAACGGTTGGACAGGTATTACTTGTGCCTATGCCACTAGCAGTTTTGAAGGCAAAACAGGAATTCAATATATCAAGGCTGGAAATCTGAATATTACCTCTAATTCATCAATAAACATTGTTAGTCTTCTGCTAGATAACTCAACTGACTTATTTAAAGAAACCTGTGATGTATTTAAAACCAATTTAAATTACACTATTTCAGCATCCGATTCAAGTATTTCGTTATTAAACCTAAGATGCATAAGTTTTTCATTCTCGACTTATTACCACGTCACCTACATAATGGACTTTCCAGCTAGTAATAACGTTACAATTCAACGCTTATCTAAAGCAATTGAAAATGGAATCCAGCTTCTTAATAATAATAGTAATCAGACATCGCGTTTAGTTTTCAATAGCTCCCTCCTAACAGATTTTAACGAGTGCAACGCATCTCCTGGCTACTGCAAACCGTCTGCAATATGTACAAACTTTATAGGGGGATATACCTGCCAGTGTCCTTCAGGATACCAAATGCTCTATAACGGAGAATGTCAGGAAACAGGAACAAATGCTAGCAACATTCTAGTTATAGTGTTACCTACGGTTTTTGGAGCGCTTCTTTTGTTCATTGTTCTTATATGTGTATTTATAGCAGTTCGCCGACAGAGGTTTAGGTATGAATTAAGTAGCCACCATAATCCCCCATAAAATATTTTTATACCGGATAAACTTAGATTTATTGAGGTAATCAAAATGAACAAATGAAAACAACAAAAAAGAACTAACAACTACACTAACCAATTGTTATACCATTTTATTAGTTTTTTGTTGCTGTTAAACTGAAACTTAGTGATGTTATCATTTAAATGAATACTATTTTATCTTTGTTAGTTTCTGTTATTTTGTTATTTTCTAAAATAATGGAAAATGATTGGTTTTGTTAGAAAATTAAATAAATAATAATTAAATAGTTATTGATAAAATTTTTGGAAAGTAGAAAAAAATTGTAAAATATTATTTGTATCTATTATTACATTTTTATTTATTGTAAATTGTTAATATATATTTGTTGATATTTGAATTGTATAAATTAGCATATTTTATTTGTAATAATTAGCAAGTAATAAAACATTTCTTACTATAAAAATTATTTTATTACAAAGTACATCTATATTCAGTCTTATATTCACTGAGTGTGAAAATAAGACTGGTAGTAAAAAGGTCTGATCAAATAACAATGTTTTTGCGTTCTACATCCTAAGGTTTGGCCATTTTGACGTTCTGTTTAACCCGCTTATTATGTTTACACACTTATTTTGTTATCATGTTACGGGTTTACCGTTAAGTTTAAGCATTTTTGCTTACAGTGTAATTTTTATTTAGGTTTCTTTTAAGAATATTTTAATTGAAAAATTTACTTAAACAATAGAGATGTTAATTTTTTCATGTGTATTAACTAACACAAGGAAAATATAATTTTTTTATGTTAACACTTAAAAATGAAGTGATGTTTTTTAAAAACATAAAAATGGTCACCCTCCAACACGGTGGTTATATGACCCTCCAACACGGCGGTCATATAACTCTCCAAACGTAGTTTTTATAAAACTGAACAAGTTTAAAGTAAATGGGCAATTTTTAATTTTTGAAGTTATAAATAAAAACATCTTAAATTTTAAGAAACATAAAAATTTAGGATTTTTATAGTTTAATGAATTTATAAATTTTGACAAATAGTTTTTAAAAAGTTAGTTACTGCAAAACTTATTCTCAAAAGTTTGACGTATAACTATTATTTATCATTAAAAAGTTAAAACCGGTAAAGTTAAAACTTTAACTTTTTAATAATAAATAATGGTTTCACTTTATTTTTAAATCATTTTGTTGCAAATAATATACGCTTTTCATTAAAAAAGTGATATTTTTTCATATTTTAAATTAAGTATAACTAATACTCGTAATTCAATTTTTTAGATGTCATTTAATACTGCTACCAGTAAGATTAGTGAAAAAGCATGGAACAAAAACTTGCCGGGAAAACGTTTTTAGAATGTTGTTAAACTAAGAAAAAGAAAAAATTTATCAAGACCTAATTAGTTTTGGAAAAATGGCAACAAAGCAAAGATTTGTAAACAGGTTCAAAACATTAGTTGATAAAACAAAAATTAAAACGGAGAGAGCAGTGCTGGATCAAGCAAGAGCGGGGCCCAGCACTAATTTAGTTTGTGGAGCCCACAAAAAAAGTTATAAAAAAAAGAAGGGTTGAAGAATACTAATGTTTGAGTATAAAATTGTGCTCATTGTTAAACATTCATAACGATGTCGCTTAATTCTATTTCAAAAAAAAAGATGTTTTAATATTTTTGGCACAAAAATTGTAAATAAGTTAAAGAATGAATTTTATTGCATATTTAATCTACATAGGCAATAACGATGTTTTAAATGTTTTTTCTCAGAAAAATCTTGTTAAGTAGTTTGCAAATCTGTCTTGCTTTATGACTTTCAGTCGACATGATCGTTAAAAAGTTTAATATATCCAGAGTCATTGTTGATCTAAGATAATTTTTTATAGGGGTGTATCAGAATGGATAATTTAAATTTCTGCCGGAACCAGATTTGCCGGAATTGCCAATAAAATACCGGCCGAAACAAGAAGTGTAACAAAATTGTTTTTTACTTTTAAGATTAAAGAGAATGTCTGCACCTCAGTATCGTGGCTATATAATATATATTCATAACTTATAAGATATGTATATATATATATATATATATATATATATATATATATATATATATATATATATATATATATATATATATATATATATATATATAATTTTAAAAAACTAAATCAAGGAGGGATCTATTATTCACTGAATTGTATGAACGACAAGTCTGTAATTGTTGTGAATATGCATACACAATTACACATGATGTATTAATTGAGGATTAGCCTGATACTCAAAGTTTTATTAAGAAATGATATTATTTTGGTACTGATAGTTTATTGAAATGGTATTGCTAGAGCAATAATATTTTTATATATTTTGTTGTATTTCAGTGAATAATAACAGTTATTATTGAATATTGTCTCTGTACATTTAAAGCTATGACTAGGAAAGATACAGAGATATGGCTTGTTGGTCAGATGTTGTCATCTTTGAGCCAGACAAAACTTCTACCAATGAAAGAAGTTACGTCATTATTTTTACATTTCAAGCTGAATAAAAGGTAGACTATTAGAGGGTTTGTGGGTCAACTTCCAAAGATATTATGGAAATATGGGCTCTCAAATCAACAAGGTTGAAGGAAAATGTTATTGATAAAATTAAAAGATATTTTCGAGATTGGGAAAAGCTAAAAAAAAACAACGAAAATAAAGCGAAACGATCCGATTAACTGAAGTTAAAAGAAGAAAGTTGAAGCTTATCTTTAGAAATCTCTTTGATATTGCTTATGATGATGTCATGGAATTAATAACCATTCAAGAAGACAGAGAATTTCTGTCAGCTCAGCGTGAAAAGGGTTTTTGTGGTAAGATAGAAGATATGGACAAACAATTAAAATAAAAAGAAAAGAAAGGTTTAAAAAAGTATGAACATTTAGAGAACAAAAAAGCGTTAGAGGAAGAAGCGAAAAGAACTCGACAGAAAAGACAGAGCTTGATTTTTTATCTTCATCTTCGGAAGATAGTCAGGATGACTATCTTCCGAAGAATTTCTCCCAAGAATCCAAAACGAGGTAGAAAATTGATATTATATGAAGAATTAACTGCAAGTCTGGACATTGAAAAAGGGAATGACAGAAATGCAGCCTTCGTCCTAACACCCACTTTACAACTTCTTGGTCATAATCCTGCTGACTACAATATAAACATTCACTCAATTCAATAACTGCAGATAAAGCACCAAAAAGATATTGCAGAGAATTAAAAAAAAGAGTTTAATCCACAGACTCCTCTGACCATTCAGGGATGGTAAAATGCTCAAAGATATTTTTGGTAAAGAGACTGTTTATCGTTTGCCAATCCTTGTGTCTGCTGCTGGAACTCTACTGCTCCTTGAAGTATCAAAACTGCAAACTGGAACAGAATTAGCAAAAGCAACTGCAGTATACGAACCCTTCTTGACATAGGGAATTTGTGACCGAGTTAAATGTTTGAGTTTTGATTCAACATTAGTTAATACTAGACCTCGCAATGGTGCGTGAATCATCCTTGAAAAAAAATGAAAAAGATATGTTGTGGCTGGCCTGCATGCACCACATTCTTGAAATAATGTTGGAAGCTGTAGTTTACCCAACCTCTTGGTTTCATTCAGAGGCCCAGATATTTTGTTATTTATTCTCCTTCTTCTAACTGCTCTCCACGTATCAATTTGGAATTGCTGAAAGACATTGATTGTTGCGAAAGTCAAAGTTCCACTATCTCTGCAGTTTCTCTCAAGAAATTTATGGGGGACTTGTGGTATTTTTCTGAAAAAACCTTCTTTTCTCACAAACAAGAAGCAACTTATATATATATATATATATATATATATATATATATATATATATATATATATATATATATATATATATATATATATATATATATATATATATATATATATATAACCATTAACTTGATTCTTGTTTTATTTAACAAATATAGTTCTTCATTGCCATATAGGACGATGATTATTTTATTTTATTAAAAAACAAAAAATAAAAGACAATATATTAACCTCAAGGTGTAACAAAAAACAAAACAAAACAAAATTATATATAAGAGCTGATTTGAAGTAAAGTTATAAAAAGAACTATTCGTTGAAATAATTTTATTGACTGTTAATCAACAATTATTTATAGGATTAAGAGTTATTTTTTACACTGTTTAAGACAATAATAACACGAACAGAAAAAAGCAAACCAGGTGGCTTGTTCGCATAAGGAAATTAAAAAGATAAATAAAAAAATAAAAACCAGAAAATAATAAAAAAGATGATAAAAATAAAGTTTAAAAATTTTTTTTTAGAAATAACTTCATTCATTGTCAATAGTAAGAAGTTTTTGTTTAAGTTTTATTTTAAATTTGTGAAAAGAAGCAGTAGTTTTGATGTCGTTATTAAATTTAGAACTCCATAACTTGGGTCCTCTATTTGCAATAGAGAATTTGGTGGCCGTATAATAGGTTTTGGGTTGAAAGTAGTTTTGATTTGAAAATCTAGTAGAGTAAACATGATTTATTTTGTTAAAAAAGGTATTAAATATTAGAGGTATCATTTTGATTATCAATTTTGTACATAAGAGTAAGTATCTGATAAATGTTTAGTTGAAAAACATTAAGTATATTTAGTTTATTAAATAAACCTTTTGAGGGAGTTAAACTGTTTACGTTTGAAATAATTTGTATAGCATGGTTTTGTCTACTGAGTAGTTTTTTTGTCTTGGTTGCGTTGGTGCTGCAGCAAGCAATGTTCCCATATTTAAAGTAGCTGTGAATAAAAGAAAAGTATATGGTTTTTAAACAGTTTTGGTCTAAAAACCTTTTAGCTTTATATAATAAGTTAATATTTTTTGATATTTTGTTTACTATTATACTTATGTGTTCACGCCATGAAAGCTTTTCGTCTAGAAATACTCCTAAGAAAGAGCATGAGTGCTCTCTTTTTATAATAGAATTATCGATACAAAGATAGGAAAGTTTTAATAGAATAATTTCTTTTTTGTGGAGTCTATGAAAAAGAGTGTATTTGGTTTTAATCATATTTAAGGATAGTTTATTCGACTTGAACCATTCAGTTAAATTTGTGAGTTTCTTATTGACTGTTTCAAATAAGATCCAGTAAACACAGATTGGTTCAAAATTGGTCAATGTTTAGTCGAAATCGGTTGAAAAATGGATAAAACGTTTAGCGACCTATTATTGACTAAAAATCGACGCTTGGTTTGAAATGTATAATTCAAACTTGTTTATATATACGTTTAATAAACGTCGATCTAACGTTTAGAATATCGACTTACATTAGCCAATATTGTAAACCTTTAATCGACCTTAATTAAACGTAAACATTTACAGATTTAAAATCTACGCTTTAAATCTTTTAATATATACGTTTATTAAAAGTCAATCAAACGCTTACAATATTGACTAATATAAGTCGTTATTCTAAACGTTTGATCGGCGTTTAATAAACGTATATTATATTATAATATAGTAATATAGCCATTGATCAGAAGACCCACATTACAGCTTAAGTCACTCGGTTTAAATAGACATAATTAAAACGAAATAAAAAACTTATTAAAAATTATTTTTTATTGGCTAAATAATTAAATTAGACTTAAATGCATTTTCAATATTCACTTCCTTACAACAACTAAAAGCAAAACGACTGATAAATAAATAATAAACGAGTGTCGGGTGCGCCATTTTAATTCATGGAAGTTAAAAAAACTCTTATCCCGACAATCTACTTTCCTAAATGTTAACAAATCAATGGACTCCGATTTTTAGAAATTATTGATGGCGACATTAACACAGTTAAAAAATATGAGTTCCTGATCTCTCGTTATGAAAGTCCGACTGCAAGAACTTTTTTGTAAGGTTTATAAATAGTTTAAATTCATTTTGTAAACGCTAGTATGATCGAGTAACAGTAGGTATTCATCTTTACAATCAAGAGGTTTAATAACTAAATTTTTATTTTTTTATTTTAGATGCATTTTTGCTTAAATTAGTTACATTTTCTAAAGAAAATTGGTGAAACAGAGCTGATAAAAACCACTGCATATGTTATGTCCCCGTTGTGCACAACACTGCTGATTCAACGTTGATCCGGTAATGTTGAGTGGTGATCAACGGTGATCAACGAATTAACACTAATAAACTAACGGTGATAAAATCGCCATTTACAACCGTTGTCAGGACACTATTGCTTCTACGTCGTTTCAGCGCGAGTAAAACTTTACCAACCACACATTTATACATGCGTGATTGGTAAATTTTAATCATGTCACAAGTTATTGTATGTAAAGGTTAAATTTTGTAATTTTTTTGTAATTTGTAATTTTTTTTTTTTTAATAATATATTATATTGTATATTTAAATTGGTTTTTGTCTATTTTAATCAAAATTTATTTGTTTTTCACCAATTAAACTTAAATATAGTTAAATTGATTCATTACCCAATTATCATAATATAATGATGCTACATTCTATTGTTAAAAATAATTAATTTGTAGTTTAATTTTTTGAACTCACTGCTTTTAAAATTTACTATAAGGCAAGACAATATATTTAGCTATATAAATGCAATTTATTTATCTCAATTTGATTTTTTATCTTTAATGTTTATAGTTTGGCTCCTTGAAGCATTTGTTATTTTGCTTTTTAATGAAAATATTTTAAATCTATTATGATGTCTTTTAAATTAAACTAAAGTTTTCAAGACAATTTTCATAATTTTACAGATTGTTTAATTTTTTCAATTTGAAGGCGTTTTTCTAAAATGGTATTAATTAAGGTTTCACAACCTTAAATTGTGGAAAATAGCCTCTATAAATTAATTATGTAACAGACCCACCACAACCCGTATTATTGGTTGCTTTCTGCTAGTTTTAGAATATTCTTATAAGCGTATAATTTTTATTTCATGATAAAATTGTAGCAAATACTTGAAAAATTACCAAATTTTGTTAAATATACGACTGATTATGATTAAAAAATCTCGAAGTAGTTATTTTAAGCATTACATGAGAGACTGGCACAATAAAAATAGACAGATTAATGATTTATTAAAAGAAGATAAGAATAGAGATAAAAAAGTTCCTTCATCAGGCTCTACTTCAGCAGTTTCTACTGCAGAATTATCAAACATCAAGAAAATTCCAATGGAAACTAACCATCAAAAACCAATTGAAAATATTGTCTGCTCTAAGCAAAATTTTAAAAACTGTTATTCCTCTGACTCTGACAGTATAAATAATCTTTCTTGTAATTATACTTTATTCGATGAAGATGTGTTCCCTTTGATATTGATTCCTCAGATAATAAAAAAGTATACAACAATGCAACAGATGTAAATGAAAATATTGAAATAGCTAATCAAGATGTAACAACCATATCTTTTCTGCGAACGTGGTCTTTAAAACATAACATTAAAAATGCTCCGTTAAATAAGCTTTTAATTTATTTAAATAGTGTTGTACCAAGTTTACCAAAAGATAGCAGAACATTAAAGAAAACATTACGCAATGTGAATATTATTAAAAAAGCTGGCGGTGATTTCATATATCTAGCAGTAGCTAATGCTTTATTACATTATTTAACATACTCAAAATACACAGAAGTCTTTAGACTTGACAGTTAATATAGATGGAGTGAAGGTATATTCAAGTCAATGCAAATTGTTTTGGCCGATTTTGATCAAAGTTAATAAAAGTTCTCCATATTTGGTTATGTTTAGGAGTGATGAAGAGATTGTTACACAACTGGGTGAGAAGATCATCAACACATAGATTAAACCAAAATGTAATTGATCAAATATCAGCTGAAATGCTTTATTGCAGAAATGACCCCTTCAGAATTTCAACGTACTGCTAGAAAACTAGATGACTTGTTATATTTTAAGGCTGTAGAGTTTCGTTTCTTTTCTCTTGTACTCTGGATTAGTTGTACTAAAAGGTAAGATCTCTGGTAAAGAATACAATTTGTTTCTTGCTTTGTCAATTGCTACGCGTATACTTCTTTCTAATGTTTTCTGTAAACAAAAACGTTATGTAATATTTTCCAAAAAGTTATTTTATTGGTTTACTAATGAGGCTGTTATACTATATGGAGAGAATTTTTCATCTTATAATGTCCATTCTCTAATACACATAGCTGATGATGTTTTAAATCATAATAAGTCTTTAAATGAGCGATTTGCTTATCCATTTGAAAATTACTTAGGATGTTTAAAAAAAGTGGTACACTCAGGAAGATATGTTATATCTCAGACTGTCAAAAGGTTAGAATAAAAGTCACAACTCCATGAAAATGTGACGTCTCAAGAAAAAACAACTAAAATTGGTACAGGGAAAAAAAATAGCGTCTTTTTTATTGCAAAATCTAGGTTCACAATTATAACAAAAAAGCTTGGTGAAGATATGTTCCTTGGAAGGTTAATCAAACTAAAATATTTCTTGCATTATTTTAATGAACCAGACTTGTCTTTTACATACAACGTCTTTTTTATATCTGCGATTGATAATTATACTGAATCTGTTTTTAAAAAAGAAGCACTTTTTTCCAAAGCAATCATGATGCCTTTTTCAAAAGGGGGTTTTGTTTTTATGATTTTAGTTCATTGTGACATTTGATACATTAAATAAATGTATATGTAAATTTGTTGTTTTCATTTTTGTTGTTTTAATGTCTTGGAATTATTTTTTACTGTTTGATTAATTTTAACAGTTTGATTGATTCTAACTGTTTGATTATTTTTAACTGTTTGATTAATTTTAACTGTTTGGTTGATTTAAGTATTTAATTTTGTTTTGAAGTTGTAATTTTAATTATTGGATATACTTTTTTAACTATTGAATATATTTAAAAACCCAATAATGTCAATATTCACAAATCAATACTATCAAATACCTTTTTCCTTCTTATTTTAAATTGGTTTTTAATTTTAAATATATATTACAAAAAGATTTTTTGTAAATAGATTACAACTCCGACACTTATAAGTTAATTATGGCATTTTCAAAAGTAAAATGGGTAGAACCACATGCAAATGGGTCGAGTAAAATCCAATACGGCACAGTGCCAACCAACTGGATTGAAGAAGAAGAAGGACAAGAGTTTATTCGTACATTTTCTTCATAAATTGACTTCAAAGAATTCAGACTAATTATCATGCCTAAAAAACCCATATTTCTTCCTGTTGTATACATAAATTGTCCATCTGGTAATTCTCTAAGGCTTTTCAGATATTCAATTATTTGATCAATGCGTAAAAATATTTTTTCTTTGTTCCAACTTTGTATGCCACACTTCAAATTTTTTGCTAGTAAATTTCGACTATTTAAAATATCAAATGCATCATTAATGTTAGTAACAAAAATTTCAGTTGGTTCATTATTTTTAAAATTTAAAGGGTGGTTTGTTTGCCTTAAGTACTTTAATGCTTTTGCCACACTTAAACTTAAAGTCTGAGCTGCAATTTTCACTTTCATTTTTTCTCGTACCCAGTCAATGTGTCGATTTCTAATTTTTGAAGCAAGGTGCAGACCTTCACTATTCTGTATATCTACTAATTTCTGCAAGTATGACCACTCTATACGATTTCCATTAGTATCATAAATTGCTGGTCTACTTGCTAGTGCGTTTCGTATGAGCTTTAACATGTGTTAAAGCTCATACGAAAGGATCAGGTAAAATGTGTATTGGATGATTTGATATAGGATGAGGAAACCAAGTCTTCATGTTTTCAATAGAAAAATTAGATCCTAAAAAATTTGCCATAATAATATTTGAAGCAGTTCCATCAAATGTAAGCGATATAATTTATATAACGATATAACGTTTAACAATATTAGCTTTTTCAAACCTGTTATGTTAATGCGATTTATGTATACATATATGTTTTGTATTACACTATAAATATACTTTATATATTTTGTCATTTTGTTATAGGCTAGTATTATTATAGCTCTTTTGAGCCAACAATTAATTCGGTTATTCTTTACAATCAAAAGAGCTAACTACTATTATGAAATAAAAGAAAAATAGAGCGATTCATGAAACCTGATAGACTTGGTATAGATCCGAACTCAACAGATGCAGAAAAAACATACAACTATTGGTTAAGAACATTTTACAATTTTATAAGTACAGTTGATGATAACTCCATTAAGCTTAATCTTCTAATAAACCATATTGAACCTAATGTCTATGAACTCATATCAGAGTGTGATGATTTTGAACAAGCAACAAGTATTCTCGAGTCTATCTACATGAAACCAAAGAATGAAATATTTGCCAGACACATTTTATCAACACGGAAGCAAAAACCAAGTGAATCAATAGATCAATTCCTAAATGAACTTAAAAGTTTGTCTAAGGACTGATTTGTTTGCTAATCTCACGAAAGATTGTCAACCGATTGCCACTAGATCTAGAAATTATTCTCAAAGAGATAAAGAATTTATCAAATCTGAAATCCATCGCCTGGTCCAAGAAGGAATATTAGAGCCTAGTAATTCACCTTGGCGTGCCCAGGTCCTAGTAGTAAATGAAAAGACTAAACGTCGTATGGTTGTTGATTATTCTGAAACTATTAATAAGTATACTCAATTGGACGCATATCCTCTACTTAAGATTGAAACGATTGTAAGCATAATTTCCAAATACAAAATTTATAGTACTCTCGACCTACGCTCAGCATACTACCAAATACCTTTATCAAAAAAAGATCGACCATATACTGCCTTTGAAGCTGACAATAAGTTGTGGCAATATACTAGAATGCCTTTTGGAGTTACCAATGGATCTGCATGTTTTCAACGCAAAATAGATAACTTTGTTAGAACATATAAACTAACTGACTGCTTTCCATTGATAACATTACAATATGTGTTAATAGTCAGAAAGAACATGATGAAAATCTACTTAAGTTCAGATTAGCTGCCATTGATGCTGGAATTACATTTAATGAAGAGAAGTGTGTATTTTCAACTGGGACCTAAGATTTTTTAGGTTACCGTATATCTTATGGGTCCTTGAAACCAGATCCTTAGAGACTTGCTCCTCTCATTAAATTACCTCCACCTGATAATGCAAAGTCTTTACAGCGTATTATTGGAATGCTCTCATACTATGCAAAATGGATAAGAAAGTTTTCAGATAAAATTAGACCTTTGAACTCTGTTACCCAATTCCCACTTAATCAGCAGCAAATATCAGCTTTTGAAACATTAAAAAATGAGCTTGTTCAATCTTCCATGCAAATCATTGATGAGAATATACCTTTTACTGCAGAGACTGATGCTTCTGATTTTGCCATATCCGCCACACTTAACCAAGATGGAAGGCCTGTTGCCTTCCATTCACGAACCCTTCAAGGAAGTGAACAATACTATTCATCAGTGGAGAAAGAAGCTCAAGCGATAGTCGAAGCCATAAATCATTGGCGCCATTTTCTTTTGGGTCGACATTTTATTCTCATCACTGACCAACGGTATTTATGTATGATTATAAATTAAGCAGTAAAATAAAGAATGATAAAATAATGCGTTGGAGAATAGACTTGTCTCCATATTCTTATGATATCCACTACCGCCCTGGCCGATGTAATAGTGGTCCAGATACATTTACTCGGATTAAATGTGCAGCAATAAATTCAGAATCATTATATTATTTGCATTCTTCACTTTGCCATCCTGGTGTTACTCGCCTCCATCATTTTATTCGATCAAGAAACCTCCCTTATTCAGTAGAAGATGCAAAACAAATATGTAAAGATTGTAGAATATGCAAAGAAATAAAACCCAAGTACTATCGCCCAAATGATGTGCATCTAATTAAAGCAACCCATCCATTCGAACGTATATCTATTGACTTAAAAGGTCCATTACCTTCTTCTACCCCTAAACAATATATGCTAGCAGTTGTAGACGAATACAAACGTTTTCCTTTTGCTTATCCTGTAAAAGATATGACAACTCAGACAATAATAAACTGTTTAGCTGATCTTTTTTCTATGTTTGGCATGCCTAGTTATATTCATTTTGATCGTGAATCTTCATTAATATCTTCTGAATTAAAGCACTGGTTCTTATCAAAAGGGATTGCAACAAGCAGAACAACCCCTTACAACCCGACTGGAAATGGGCAAGTTGAAAGATATAATGGAATTATTTGGAAATCAATATTACTCACTCTTAAACCTCGAAATCTACCTATATCATCATGGAAAAGAGTTCTACCTGATGAACTTCATGCTACAAGATCCCTATTATGTACTTCTACTAACTGTAGTCAGCATGAACGTCTTTTCAATTTTCAACGAAGATCATCATCTGGGTCCTCAATTCCTTCATGGCTTGTCAAACCGGGGCCTGTACTTATAAGAAGAAATGCAATGCAAAGTAAATATGAAGATTCAGTGAATGAGGTTCAACTCATCGAAGCAAATCCTCATTATGCTCATGTGAGATTTCCTAATGGTCATGAGACAACAGTGTCTACTAAACAGCTGGCTCCCATTGGAACAACTCCTATAATACAGACATCAAACAACAATTTAGAAGTAACAACAATCGATAACTCACGATATCACCCAACCCCTAATGATAGCAATGAAACTCCTTTAATCTCCAAAAAGGTACTAGAAAACAAAGTGAATCCTATGCCTCGTAGATCTTCACGAATTTCTAAAGCACCAGAAAAACTTAACTCTTAAATACCCCTGAACACTTTTAAGAGGAGGGTGAATGTTATGTTAATGCGATTTATGTATACATATATGTTTTGTATTACACTATATATATACTTTATATATTTTGTTATTTTGTTATAGGCTAGTATTATTATAGCTCTTTTGAGCCAACATAATTAATTTGGTTATTCTTTACAAAACCCTCCTAAACCATCAATTAAAAAATGTACAACAGGAAGTTTCCAACGTCCATTTACACAGTTTACCATAAAAACTTTAGCTTCTTTTGCTTCGGGTAAACTATCATTATTAATATCAGCACCAAAATCAATATAAACAGACAATTTATGGCCTGTCCATTTAATTTTTTTTTACAAGTGGCCATTCCATCTAACATCAATGAAGACACAACACGTTGACCAATTTTCTGAGCCTCTTTTACTTTGCTATGAAGAGTAACTAAAGCTTCTTTAAAAAATCCAGCGGAACAGTTAACACTTTCATACCATTTTTGTATAGTTCCTGGATGAAGAGTTGCATTATTAAATGTTTTCTCACATAACTATATGCCTAAGCAAAATAAAAATTTAATGTTAAAGCAAAGCTTTGTAATTCTAGGTAATGCTTTTTAATTTTTCTTGTAAAACCCGACAAAATATCTGTTTTGTAGACTCAGACATAGCTCCCTAAAATTGAATAGATTAAATTAATAAATATATTTTTAGTTACAACATCATATTTATACTTGAAATCCCAATCAAGTAAAATGGGCCATTATTGATTGGGATATCAAGATAATAGCATAGTAAAAATCCAAACAGATTTTATGTAAATGACACACAACAACCCATACACACACACTTGTAAAAATAGCTAAAATCAAAAGAAGAGTCATACACCAACTTATTACAATAGCATTACAATCATAACTACAATTATTACTGTTATGACAAATACAATAATTAACTCATTGCTATTCCTACCGTAATTGTAATGAACTAAATTTTTTCCTAACTGTTATCTAATGATTAATGTAGTAAATTTTTAATCATAAAAACTTACTAAATTAAAACCATATTTCAAAAGTAGGTTGACTAAAACATAGTAATCCCAAAGGTATAACTTAAATAAGTAAAAATATTTAAAATAATTAAATAAAAAAATAAAATAAAAAAGTCGCAAATATAAGTATATTTAACAACTACTCATAATAAAAATTTATATCATACCATTAGTGTAGTTGATACTTTCTTCAGAAATCATACTTTTTGATTTAAGATGACTAAGGAATGAATGTAAGTCTTTAATCCTTTTTATTAGACGACGCTTGGATTTCTAAAGCATTTTAATTTTCTTTTGTTTAGCAGCAAGTTTACTAATAGTTAATTTTATAAACTTTTTACTGTTTTCTGGTGTTACCATATCATTTTCATCAATATCACCAATATACCGTTTACCATTAGTTTTAGGATTAATTTGACAATTTTGTACATTACAATTAGTTTTACAATGGCATATATTAATGTTCCTAAAATATATAGGTGTTATATGTGACAAAAGTAAACTCAAACATTTAAATCAATATATGCCATTGTAAAACTAATTGTAAAGTATGCTATTGTAAATTAATTAAATTTGACTTACTGTATTGGATCATTGGTTATATTACTGTTAACATCAATGATGTTAACATGTTAAAATTTAAACATTATTATATACATAAGAAATATTAAAACTTTAAAAGTGTTAAATACATCAAGCTATTTTCGCCGTAAACCGATATTATAAATCGTTGAATGCCCAAACGTGACGCCACGCGCTAAAAGAGGTTGGCTTCAAAACTTTGTGAATATTAATTTACTGTAAGGCGTGTCTATCAGTTTATATGGTCGAAGGTAAGTACAATATTTTGAAGCAAACATTTTTTAGCGCGTGACGTCACGTTTGGCCAAAACAAAACGCGATACAAACGATATAAAGCTTTAGGAATAGAAAACTTTTCGTTACATGTAAAATTTTGTACTAAACCTTAATATTATTATTATTTTTTTCAAATATTATAAAATTTATTATTTGTATCAATTGTTATTTTAATGCATTCTTAGATTTCTTAGAATAGAAAACGTAACAGTTAAAACAATTTTATGTGTTTTATTATCCATTACATTTATATACACAATAACTTTTTATTGATTCGAAAATAAAATTTGCTTTGTTAATACATTTTGTATACGTTTATTATGTCGTAAATCGTTGATCGAGTCAGTAACAACAATAATTTTATAATTTCTGCACCGCTTTCATTAATAAATTGCAGACAACGCTTAACAATATTAACTTTTTCACAACCACCTAAACCATCAGTTAAAAAACATACAACAGGAAGTTTCCAACGTCCATTTACACAGTTTACCATAAAAACTAAAGCTTCTTTTGTTTTGGGGCATCATTGATTGAGGTATCAAGAAATAGAGGATAAAAATGTAAAAAGCCAAACAGATTTTATGTAAATGATACACAACCCAAACACACACACAAGTTATGACAATAGCATTACAATCATAACAACAATTATTACTGCTACGACAATAATTAACTCATCGGTGTTCCTACCGTAATTGTGATAAACTAAATTTTGCCCTAACTGTTATCTAATCTGATGTCTGTTATCTAACTGCTAATCTGAAGATTAAGCAGTGATTTTTTAATCTTAAATATTTACTAAGTTAAAACCATATTTCAACAGTAGGTTAACTAAAACAAAATAATCCCAAAGGTATAACTTAAATAAGTAACAAATACTTAAAATAATTAAATAGAAAAATAAAATAAAAAGTCACAAATATAATTATGTTTAACAACTACTCTTAATAAAAATATATATCATACCATTAGTGTAGTTGATACTTCTTCATAAATCATAGTATGGTTCATAATTTTGATTCATCATGTGATTCATACTTTTTGATTTGAAATGACAAAGGAATGAATGTATGTCTTTAATCCTTTTTATCAAACAACAGTTGGATTGCTGAAGCATTTTAATTGTCTTTTGTTTAGCAGCAAGATTACTTAAACTAATTTTAAAAACTTTTTACTATTTTTTAGTGTTACCATGTCATTTTCATTAAATACACCAGTATATTGTTTACCATTGGTGTTAGGATTAATTTTACACTTTTCAATAGTGTTTTTAAAAATATAAAGATGTTAAACGTCACAAAAAGTAAACTCAAACGTTTACATCAATATATTCCAATGTAAAAGTAATTGTTAAGTATGCCTTTGTAAAGTATTTACGTTAGACTTACTGTATTGAATTATTGGTGTTATTATTGTAAACATTAATGATATAACTATCAACATTATTGTTCCTAAAAATATCTATATGTTTTTAGGAACAATAATGTTGATAATTATATCATTAATGTTAACAATAATATTACCAATAACTCAATACAGTAAGTCTAATGTAAATATATATATAGACACATAATATATATGTTACAAAAAGTAAACTTAAAAGTTTTAAATCAATATATGTCATTGCAAAAAGATAAGTTACATTAGACTTACTGTATTGAATCATTGGTGGTATTATTTGAAATGATACTTTGTCTGTTTTTTGGTAATTTTCTAGGATAAATACTTTTTCATAAAAGTTTTGGGAAATCAAATATAGAAGAAATCTACCAGTGAAATGTTTACCAAAAAGTTTAGATAGTTTACGAGGAGTAAAACCATCCCTCCGCATAACTTGTATCCATTTTCTCCTCAATTCCAGATCTTTCGCAAAACTACCAACAAAAATAGGCATATTAAAATAATATACTATTTGTATTTGAAATATAAAGTAGGATCTTAGCAAAGAATGATTTGTAGCTACTTACACATGAAAAGAAACCCTTTTAGTATATCTTTGAGTGCAATTTTATTCAGAACAAGATAAAATCATGATTTCTTTATTCCTATATTCATGGCCTACTGTTATTATACGGCCTGATTTGTTGCATTTTCCGGAAAAAATTAAGAGGCCAGTTTTTTTACGGCAAATGTTTATTTTATTAAAATGGTCGAGGAATACCTAAGATTATCATCATGTAATTACATTATGCTATACAATATTTTTCGTTAACTGATTACCTGTTTCAGTATATTCCAATAACATATGAAATACTGAAATAGGCTTTCAAATAGCTATGTATCAAAATGCTGCTAAAACAAACTTACATATTGCAAAGACTACTTACAACTCTTATCAGGAAATAAAAACAAAGGTTTGTAATTTTATATGTATTAAGGATTTGAGAAAAATATTTTTATTAGCACTAGCTATCAGTTCTTTATCTTTTTTTAAACTCTTTTACCTGATCTTTTCTTACAGAATCTGTAGTTTCTTTTTGTAAATTATTATAAAAAATAATTATAACGATTCGAGATCCATATTTAATTCCCCATTCTTGGTGATACTCGCATGTGAAATCAACACTGCTATAATAAATCTTAAAAATTTGTTCTGCAAAACTTTTAAGTGATACAGAATAACTGCAATGTTTGATTAGAATAGGAGAAATAATATCTAGAATACTAAAAAGATGATAAATAAAATCAGACAAGGATTGACTTGGACATATAAGTCCACCTCTGGATAATATTTTCAGATATTCGTTATTAAGAACATCTTGGTCTGTAGAAACCATTTTTTGACCACAAGATAGACATTTAAATCTTTTTTTCAATTTTTTTAACAATGTAGCCTGCTATAGTAACAGCAACTTCCATGCTATCTTCAGAAAGCTGACACTCTAATATCTCTGAAGACAACAATGCAATATCTTGCATAATGTTTTCCAAGTTATTTTTAACATTTTTTAATAAATGGATTATATCATATAATAGATATGTTTTTAAAACTCCATTATAAGCTGGATGAAAAATAAACAGTTTTCCATCTCCAGTATAGGATTTATGTAACTCTGAAAATGCATTAACATTGGTAGAATAATTATCTGTAACAATAGCTCTTACTTTAAAACCTGATTGGTGCAATGAAGTAATGCACTCATCTATTTCTTTTTTCAACCATGATCCTATTGTGCAAACTTCAGGTGATGATCTCACAATATAAGGAATAGCTTTTTGAAGCCCTACAATCATAAAAACAAAAACACCTTTATAAAGTTTACTTTCTGAATCCTAACCAATTTATTTCCCACTTTGATATTGGGCTGCTTTTTGCAGATACATTTCATCCACAAGAAGCACACAATCACTTGATACACAATGTTTTTGTAACAAAACTGTTATAGCTTTATATGCATTTATATCACTTTATATCATTTATATCACTTTATATCATTTATATCACTTTATATCATTTATATCATTTATATCACTTTATATCATTTATATCACTTTATATCATTTATATCACTTTATATCACTTTGGATTTTTCTAAATAAACTTAAAGATGGTAAAGGTAGTTGTTCTAACAATAACTTATAAGACTGTGCTGAAGTGTGACGCAAAACTAGTGCATAACGTTAAGGGATGCAGATTATGGAGGTCTGCCTTGAGGAGAATAATATCTAATTTCATTTAACTCTGTCAAAATTGAATTCATATCATTGGCTTTATTTCTAATATAGACAGGAAAATTTTCTAACATACTACAGTTTGTTAATTTGCAATTATGATCACTACAAAACCATTCAGATAAAGAAATATGATAGCCTTTATATGAAAATGAAACAAAATGAAAAAAGATCTTTATTTACAGTTATTGACTCAAAAACCGTTGGTATGCCAGATTTTTCATCAAAACATAGTTTATAATAAACCACACTATCATGAATTTTTTTAAATGTAAAGCCTGGCAGAGAATGTTATTCTGTCAAAGAATCAAGATTAATTATTTTATCAACACTTTGAAAATCTTCAAACTCATCTTTTCCTAAATATCTCAATGTTGGTTCTTTTCGGGGCAACTTTGGAACCTTAGAGTCAATAATCCACTTATTTCATTGGTTTAAATAGTTGGAACTGGAAGAAGATTCCATTTCAAGTTGCATCTTTTTCCGTAATAATTAAATTTGTCATCATATGATTCACACAAATAGCTGAATATTTTGATGGAACCCATTCTTTTCTATTAACAAAGTATATCCATCGTTCTCGCAAATCAAATTCTTCAGGAAAATGAAATGTTGACTTTTTTGGACCATTAGAGTAAACAGTTTTACAGTTTGTAACAACACATTTATTAACCATTTTATTACTAACACAAATTAAAAAAATGTAACACAGTTATTTTTAAATATTATTAAAGTTATTTTTAAAGTTCACTTACATTTATTATTGGAATTATCTCCACTTAAATAACATCTCATATAAAAGCAGTTCGACTATATACAGTAATAATAATAGACTGTCTGTGTGTCTTTTTCATTATTCCACTCTCTAATGGAATATAATGAAACAGGCAATCAGTCAGAATACATTCACATATTAATCAGTTCAGAATACATTACATATTAAATGACTATAAAAGCATAAACCAATGCATGCAAGCAAATATTTATATAGTAATTGTTACAATATTATAATTCAATATTTTATTCAACACCTTTGTATAATATTCACTGGTAAATATATAGTTATTGTTGTTGTTGTTAAAACCTTTTATACATAATTAAAAATTTACAAATAAGCCGTAAAAAAACTAGCCTCTTAATTTTTTCCGGCAAATGCAACAAATCAGGCTGTATAATTACAGTAGGCCATGCTATATTCTATTTGAAAATCAAAATTTAAACAAAATAATATACATAATAAGTATTAAAACTTTAAAAAAATACATTGCTATTTTAGCCCTAAAGTCCTATATATTATAAATTGTTGAATGGCCAAACGCGACGTCGTGCGTTTATTAACTTACAGTAAGGCGTGTCTATCATTTTATATGGTCGAAGGCCTGTATATTGCGTAGACAATGATATTTTTTTAAGGCTTTGTTTGCAATTTGAATGCGCAACGGCTCATAATTGCTTGTGGTTGAGCATATTTCATTCTTAAAATTCATATGACAACAAGTTATTTATAAAAATACATAATCCCCACCTGTCTTCTCAGAGTTTCTAAACTGATAAATTGCTTTATAATTTTGTAACTGATAATTTGAATCATTCTCAGTATTAACATCGTGACACCAAGTTTCGCTTAGATAAATAACTTTAAAATCAATTTTGCTTTTATACAAAAACTGTTTGAATAGTTCAAAAAATTTTTTGTAAGCTTCTTATGTTTAAGTGCAAAAGTGAGAACAAATTAATATCCAAACATTCAATAAGGTTTTCCGATTCTATATCATATTGGATTGAAATTTCTTATTTGTTATTTATAATAGTTAATATCAGGATCAGAATCTTTGTTCAATAACAATGTTTTTTTATTTAGAATTGATATAAATTCAGTGTTTTGGAAAATTGTATATTTACTCATTGTATAGATTAACGTATCAATTAAAAAAAAAATAATATTGAATGATAATGTAATTATTTTATTAAGTATAATAAAATGTGTTTATTTAAAGGTTAAAAGTAGAAAATGTGATTAAGCGCTGGTTTGCTTTCTCCTAAAATTTCTTTCACAATGAGTTTATCGTAAATAACAACAGAATACTTACCATTCTTTCTCTGTTCTTTCATCTAGTTTAATTAATTTTTTCTTACTTCACATCTTTTGCTGGAAAAATCTTCATTTATATAAATTCCCAATCCTTTGAGTTTATTCGCTGCCTGTAACACCTTTACTTTGTCCTTATAGTGAAGTAATTTGACAACTATGGTTCTGGTCTTGTTTTTTTCATTTTTTCCCGTTCTGTGAGCTTTTTCTATGTTGATATTGCCAAGACGTAGATACTCTCGAACAAATGTTGAACTTTTCTTTCAGTATCATCCCAATTTTCAAGTTTGTTTTCGATAACTCCATCAATCCGAATATTGTTTCTTCTTAGTCTGTCCTCCAACTGTCTTAATTTTTTTTTTTACCTCCATCATCGATAACGTTATTATTTTTACTTTTTTGTCATTTTTTCCAGTTCACTTACTTTTTTTTCTTAAATTTCCAGCGTGACATTTAAACTTTCTTCAATATCTTCAATCTTCAATATATCAATTCTTCAATATATCAAATCTTCAATATATTAATATATTAATATATTAATATTAATATAATTAATATGCTCTAAATTTTTTATTATCTCGTTAATTTTTTTTTAACTCAGTTTTTTATTTTCCGTTCTACTTTTCTAGCATTTCACATCTTTCTTTAAATTTACTTGCTTTTTTAAGTACCTCGTCAATTCTATCATTTGTTAATTTTAGATTTCCGCTTATGAGGTTGAAGATGTCTTTCTGTTGTTTGTCAAATATTTCTTGAAATATATCGCGAACTATGTTTATTGATATAATCGATTCATTTGGTTTGCTTTTTGCATGGTTTTTGTTTTTAAAATCATGGCTGTTTTTCTTTTCCATCGTAACGATAAAATATAATAACTAATTAATAAGATATTTTTTAGATAAATTCTGAGAGACTAATTTACTTTAAAGTTTTTTGCTTTCAAAGTTTATTTTGAAGATTAAGTCATACCAAAAAACCAGAGTCACTAAAAACTTCTCTTCTAAAAAACTTCTGAAACCTTAAAAAACTTCTAAAAACCTCTCATTTCCAAGTGATTCAGCTTCACTTCTGATTTTTTGGATTTTTGGAGGTTTCTGATACTTCATCGTAAAATTTACCTAAAAAATGTTTTTGAATTTTCCTAAAATATTAAATTATGTCTATAAATACTCTAAAATCTTGCGTGAAGTTGACTAACGGTTTAAGAAATCGTAAATAAAAATTCAAATACTTTTAATATTGAAGTATTCTAAATCAAATGGGCTCCAAAATTAAATGAAAAACAATTTATTTGTTTTTTCTATTCTTTTAAAAACATTCTTATAGTCTCCGCAGGTTTTTTTTTAGCGCGGGACCCGACGCGAACGCGTCATTTGCGTCACCTCTTATCCGGCCCTTGAAAAGAGAAAAAAATTAATTGCAGCTGAACTTGCTGAGTTATGAAATAAGTTAAGTTTTCCAATGCTATCAAATTAAAATAGCATATAAAGTAGAAAAACTGATTAAAAAATGGATAAGAATTTAAAAAGAAATTATGATGAAGTAAACTTTATTAAACTATTTGATATCACATCTGTAAATGGGTTCTGACTTTGCAATGTTGATAAAGAACTTTATAAGGTTTCAATAAAATTAAAAAAAAAAGTTATAAAATTTGAAATAAGAAAAACTATCCTACAAAGTAAGATAAATTAAAAAAAAAGTGAACAAACATCAACATCAACAGCGGCTAAAACCAAAGAAACAGAATCATCAGAGAAAGAAGGCAACAGGGAAAGCAGGTAAACGGGGAAAAATGGCATAGGGGATATATTACTTTTCATATAACATTTTCAAAAAATTCAAAAATATATGGAACCAAACTGTATTTATATCTTGTATTTTAATACACCAATTGATTTTTTTTAAATATTGTTAATGTAGTTTTATATGCATAATGTTATTTTTTGCGCTTTAAAAAATACCTCGATTTTGTTTTTTGCTAATGGATGTACCTTTTTCAACGCATTTTTTTTGTGTTATTAGAGTAGTTGGTAGTTTTTAAAATGTTATAAAATTGGAGAAAGAAGAATATAATGAGTCATCTTAAAGACTATAATGAGTCATCCCGGCAAGACAACCAGATAACTGTCTGGTCATCCTGCCGGGCTAATTACTGACATTTTTGAGTAGCTGTGGCGCAGTGTTAATGCACTTGCCTCAGAAACAAAGGATCCATGGTTCAAACACCATCTTTGGGCAAGTTTTGCGACATTGATTAGGAAGGAGGCGTAAATTTCCAATTAAATGCTCATCCGCGGTGCTCTGTGATAATACTGTAAGGACTGCTTGGTGCACCTTGGAGGCAATGAATTTTTATCATAAAACTAACATACTGTCAAAATATTATTGCTTCATGATTAACAGTTTGCAAAAGCTCATGTTTTTTAAAACGTTCACCATCTTGCCCAATCATTCTCTTGTAATAATCACATTGAGGATGTTGCACAGTTCAGAAAGACTTTTTAAAATTGTGTTTTACATTTGATAACAGTTATTATTATTAATTTAACTAGAAACCTCTCCTAATTGGAACTTTTGGCTGTCCCACTTTTCTCGTGTCCAACTTGGTCCAAAATGATTACTGAAAAGCTTTTCTTCGCTGGAAATTTTTCAGCATATCATGTATAAATTATTAACTTTGTTTTTCCATATTCATTGAGAATAAGCTGAGTAAATATTTTGATTTTGTATAATATTCCCTATAAAAACTACAAAAAATGTAATTGAATTTACTTGGATGAAAAACTTCTGCAAGTTCTAATTTTTTTTTCTATTATATCAGAAATCAGTGTAGTTTGATATATAATGAGGCTTGGTAATTTATTCCAACAGAAAACAGCATTTTAAATGGTAAAGTTTCTTAAAAACTACATAATTTAAATAGCTTCATCAATACAACAATAACGCACGCAATTGACTCTTTTCCTATTTCCAGACAATTAATCAAGAAAGACTTATGAATTTCTCAGGAACAATGTGGAACCACCGGGCATCAGCAATATTTAAGCAGCTGTTAAAAGAGTTGGTTGAAGTAAGGATGGATTTTAATTTTGATGATATGTAACAGGTTAAGTTTTAACAAGCAACTCTCCTTATAAATAAAGCTGATTATGCTGAACCTATTATTTTTCAACTATTTAGCCTTAAGAAAACAAGAAGTGTTTCTTCAACAGAAGGATCACTAGCAGCAGCTCCAAGATCGCAATCCAAAGTGACACAAACAAGTAAAAAAAAGGCAAGTATGGTTTATGCAAATACTGAAAGTTAATGTATGAAATATCGCAATTATTCATTGAGGAATCATATGAGAAAAGCTTAAGTCTAGAAGAAGAGCCTGGTTTACTTTCAATTAACCGAATTGAACTCATAGCGACTAATCAAAAGAAGTTAACAAGCGTTATTAATGTGTATGGACCTATGAAGGCTCAAGATGTGCTTTTAAAAGTGACTTCTCTTGAAACAGAAATAAAAGTAAGAAAAAATGCCTTGCAAAATCTTTAAAGGAGTGTCCAAAATGCCATTCCATTTTTAAGCCTGTATATACTAAAATGGCTTGTGGCATTAACAACACGAAACCAATAATGATTCTTCCTGCATCTGCATCATCATTCTATGGCTCTTTAAAAAAAGAAACTATATTCTGCAGGGCCGATAACACGAATTTTGAAAAGAGAACGATGGGGGATGGGCACAATTTAATTTAAAAAAAAATAATTTAAATTAAAAAAGTTGTCTATATCTTGAAATTAAAAAAAAGGTTGGTTCTGAGTCAGATATTTCAAGACGTGATGATTAAGATTTTTAGATGTTTGCTCAGTGTTTTTCTTATATATTCCTTTTATGTTATTTAGAAAATATATTATTATTGTATTAAAACTAAATATTTCTTCACTTTTTGTTATTTCCTTCTAAATTATTCATATTATACATTGTTATTGTATAAAGCTTTCTATTTTAAGTGTCGTGGCCCCTTAAAAACTACATTTTTCAGGTTTTGCATTATCTTAGAAATGAAATGATTGCAAACTTAAAATAGATTTTCAAACATCAGGGGATCATCCTTTTTAAAAACAAAAAATTTGATTTTTTAAGATTTTAGATTATAAAGGAGGTTAATTTTTGATTAATAAGTCATCTAGGACGTCTAGAGATACTGATCCAATCGTTGTTTTAAAAATTCAACATTATAGGAACCTGTTGCTGAAAGTATGTGTAATATTTAAGGTGATATGTGTTTTTAAGGAGAGTCTACTGCTACAGAAATTTACTTCTATAGAAATTTATTTAAAATGTCATAGAAATGCAGAAAATCTTGATAAAATATTTTATTTATTTTTAAAAAAAAACTTTTCTTTGTTCGACTAAGTCAAACAAAAAAATTTTTCGCGTCTTTTAACGAAATTAATTAGTACATTATTATTTTATTATACATTTTTGTTAATTAGTACATTTATTATTAGTATTATTTATTAAAAACAAAATCGCGGTAGAAAATTGCTTTTTGAAAATACTTATCGTCACGATGGTCTCACAGTCCAATAAGTTATTTTGCACGCGACATTGCCAAAAAAAAACTTTAAAAAATTCGCTATTTTTTCTCACATTAAAATAAATTTATCAAATATAAAAAATGACCTTGGCGAATGTGAAATGATCTTGGTGTAATTAATGTAATTAGTTTTATTCCTGGTTAGTTTTTTAGATTTAAATTAGATTTAAATGGTAATTTTTTTTGGATAAAATTTAACATCATGAATTTCGATCCAGTTTAATATAACACAAAAAAATATTGAAAAATTCTTTTTAGGAACCATATCATATAGGGTAGGATTGGCGGTGGATAAAGATCGGCTCGAACACCACAAAAAGAGGATCGTCTCGAACACCACAAAATTGCACAAAAATCTCTTGCCCACTAGCATGTATTTCGATTTTCAAACCGAACTATTAACTTTATTAACTATATACTAATGTTATTTCAGTTTATAATTTGCACTTGGTGCAGTATAGACGACTGTAACCAGTCAGACAATATCTGCAGCGTTTCTAATTTTTGTGGAACTCTGGCCAATGATTCAACAAATCATAGCGTACATCGCTAATTGACATTGGCACTGAAGCTTTACAACCACGCTTACTTGGAGGTTCACGTTCGAAACTTTTTGATGGTCTTCCAACTGGACGAGTACTAGAGACTTTTATTTGACATCATCAGCCCACAAGCAATATCAATTGTAAACTTAAGAAGCTTGTTTTGCTTCTTTTTAGGTAAGTTTGTCTGGTCAGCGAACCGACGATAAAGTAACCAACTATTGAATTTGCAATTGTCAATACAATGAAATATAATTTTTAGATACCATCGTTTTGATTTTATATTGGTTCGATAAAGAGATATTAGCATATCTGCTTAATCTACACCACCCATTGCTTCATTGTAATCTTTTACAATTTGAGGACACATTATGTTAATATAAGCTTTTTTTTCCCATCCCAACGCTTGACTGATGTTAAAGATTGAGGAGATGAAAATGCAGAAACCTAATGAACGCAATTATTATCAAACCGTTTAACCAAAACCAGATCAGAATTTTTGTCTTTCATTATGGAACTACTGCCGCGACCATGCTTTTTAAGTTCTTTATTTGTTGATAAAGGACATTTTTGTATTCGATTACTGCGAATAGTTGCGGTGCAAAGTACACCTGAAGTTTTTAATGACAAACATAAGTTTAAAGTAGTGAACCAGTGATTTTCATTACTTGGTAAATATTTGCATAAACTTTTTATAACAAAATCTCCATTACATTTGTTTGTACCGGTTGATCCACCTTGGTATAGAAAAAAATCATATATAATTCCAGATTTATCAGCACATTCAAAACTTTTAAAACCCCACTTTACTGGTTTTTTTGGATTATACTGTCTTATTCTGCTACATTTTATTTTTGCTTGAGTTATCTGTTCGTCGATGGAATGATATTCTTCAGGCTCAATTTTAATACAGTTGTTTCTAACTGCATCTAGGATAGACTGAACTTTAAAAACTCTGTTAGTCTTATTTATTCCAACATCTTTTAGTGCTTTGTTTTTGCATGTAAATACTGCCTCAATTTTTTGAACCTATTTATTGGCATAATATCAGCTACTGGAGCATACCTGGTCTCAGTTGCCCAGTACATTTGATAAGATGGTAATTTGACAATTGAAATCAACATATTCATATGTTAATGTCAATTGTCAAATTATAAATTGTTCCATTTCATTAAAACTTGTATTTATACTTTTTCCAGTTGATTGCACACTATAGAGGTTAGTTTGCTCTACTAATATTTCTGTTATGGAATTGTCCCAAAACATTTTGAAGAAGTTTAGTGCTGTCATATCAGAAAAATTTACAGGAGGCATACTAAAATTATTAGTAAACAAATAACTTGTTTCAGATGTTTTGTTAGACCACTTGAAGATGTGTGAAAATTTTGAAGCACTATCTGTTGACATACTGTCTTCTTTATCAGCCCCAATTTCATCCTCGCTCTTTTCTCTTATATCATCTTGTTGATCTTCTACATTTTTAATGTAAATAGTGATATTTTATGTGAAAGTTTATACAACTCAAAATAATACTTATATTGAAAATAAAAATGAACTTAAAGCAACACAAAAAATAAAAATGTGGAAATAGAGTTTGTTTTATGTTCTGATTCAGAAATTTCAGCTAACTCTGACAATTCTGAATCAGAACATAAAACAAACTCTAGAGCATCTGAAACATTATATTGATATTTTCTTTAAATTTCCATCTGAAAAGCAAATTCAAAGATATTTTTTTAAAATATAAGTAATGATTTATTAATTTACTAATGACTTATTAATAATAAATAATAATTTAACTTAGCTAGTAAAATTATGTAATAAAATAAATACTTTGAAATAACACATTAAGCTGAATGATTAAAACAAAAATAACAAAAAGCTGAATGATTAAAAAATACTGCCGCTATTGTTTAATGTTGCCATACGGCAACAATTTTATTTGCCCCGGTAGTACCCCAATTCAGCCTTATACAAAGAGCCTGATTTTAACACATTTAAAACGACTATACACTTGTAATAAATAAAAAAATAAAAAGAGAGAAGAATTTCAATTAATTATCAGTTTATTAGGGCAAAAGGTTGCATGTACTTTTTGCTTACAAAAGTAACCCAAAAGTATGGTAAATTTACCCCAATTTCAATTAGCGCAACAATCACAACACTGACTAGAATAAGAAAAACAAAGTTGGATTTATGTAAAAATGTCACTAAATTATAATTATAAAAATGTCTGTAAATTATCAATTTAGTGATATTTTTACATAAATCCAACTTTGTATTTCTTATTCTAGCCAATGTTGTGATTGTTTGTGTGTGTGTGTTTGTGTGAATGTTGATGTTGTGATGCATTATTTATAATAAAGGGTTAAAAAAATCATGACAAAACTTACTCGATACTTACTTGCCATTTATAATTCGTATTAAGCGTGAAATAAATTTAAAAATTTAACTTTTGTGCATTATATTTTTGTATACATTATAATTACATTGTAATTAAAAAGAAAATATTTTTTCGATGTTTTTTTTCACTGTAAAACTCCATTAAAAAGACGTTGTTTTACAATTTCATTTATTACCATTTTAAAAGAATTTTTTAATATTTTTTAAAAATAAATTTACAAAGTTTAACATATGTTTAACATATGTTCCAGTAACTATTAAATATGAAGTAACTATTCCATTGAGACACTGTTTGCATTTTTAAAATTATCAAAATATAAAGTTTTGTTTCTGCTAGTGATGGTAATAACTGCTTTGAGTTTAATCAAAACTTTGGTTTAGTCAAAAACATTTAAAAAGAGCAAGCAGGCAAATGTTGTGATAGATAGGTTATATTTAACAATTTAAAGCTTTTAAATCGTTTTTACAGATCCTCTATTTTCCATTGATTTTTTTATATTTTATGCAAGTAAAATGACTGATGTTAACAAAATTTACACACCGTGAGATATAAATATTAAGTGTTTACATATAAATGCAAAAAATGGCTTTATTGTTATGCATCTACCTCATTTTTTAATCATTGATATTTTTTGACTTTGATTTAAAATTGTACGCTTGTATTAATAACAATAGTATCATAATATACATAATATTATGTATAAGTTATATATTATTTATATATAAGTTGTTTATATATAATTATAAATTATTATAAATAATATCATTATTTTATTATATGTAATATATTATATATAAAGTAATATATATAATTATATATTAATTTATATATAAGTTATTATTAATAATAACTTATACTTACAATACTTATACTTGTAAATACTTATAATACTTAGCTTATGTTTACAATACTGATAAAATTTTTATTGATATGAACTTTTGCATTCAAACTTTAATTATAAAACTTTAATTTAACTTGATAACTTTAATATAAATAACGATAACTAAAAAAAGTTATTATATAGATCATGACCATATGCTTATTTATTATAACTGAATTATAGTAAGTTGAACACTGTTTTTGTTTTCCATAGCTTAATTTAAAAATGTTGGGATAAAAGTATTAAGTTCCAGGTCATAGGTCTTATATGATATGTATCTTATGTATATCTTGTATTTATAGCATGTTTAAGAATATTTCTGCTTGGTGCACTCTGACTGTTAACGATATTTGCATACTGATATGAGTAAAAGTAACTATAACAACCAGAACATATTTTTGATAAATATTAGTAATGACAGGTAAGTAAATATAATTATAATAATAATGGTAATAACTTTTGTTTATCAAAATTAGTGAAAGACTTATGTATGATAGAATTACATGAACTTTGGAGGGAAAATGTAATGGAGTAAATATTACCTTTGTTTCTTACCACGATTAAAGTAATGTAAGAAAATATTATTTTTATCTAAAGGATATTCTGCAAAAATCAAAATTTTCTTAAGTATTAGATATTATAAAAAAACACAAATTAAAAAAAGACATGTATTATAAAATAAAAAAATAAGTATTCAAGTATGAAAAAAAAACATGTATTATGATAAAGTATATTCATCACATTAACTATGTTATCTGTAAGTTAGGGGTTGCAGCTGAAATTTCAGATTCAGCTTTAAACTCATTAGCTTCAAAATAAAGCTGACGCTGATCAAGTCAGTTCAATCAGCTTGATTGCTGGTAGTAAAAGAGAATCAGCTTGATTGCTGGTAGTAAAAGTACTCCACAAATATTTTATGTTGAAAAAACATGTTGGAAATTGTTCAATGAAAATCTAAAATAGTGACAAAATTTAAACATACATGTAAAAAATTTTAAATGAAATTTGCAAAAAGTTTTTGCTGTTTATAAATGTTGCTGTCTAGGCCTAGGACTCGCAATTTTGGGCAACCCAAATTGGATTTTTAGAGATTTGTTTAAAAAGTGGTGTCCAAAAGCCTAATTCCATTTTTTATGATCTACATAATTTTTTGGTAGAGTTCAAAATTCTTCCAAAAGATGGTTTTATCTGTTAAAATATTGAGTATGAAATCAATCTTGCTGTTATCATATGTGATGCACCAGCTAGAGCATTTGTAAAGTGTATTAGGGGCACAATGGTTATAGCTGATGTAAGCGTTGTGTTCAGAAAGGAAAGTGATGTAGCAAGATAATACTTTCACATATTTCATCAATTTTAAGCACTGATTCAGATTTTTGTCATTAAAAGCATTCTGAACATCTTAGTGGTGTGTTAAATGGAATTAAACATGGTGAAACTTAGACTTTTTTTAGTATACAATGGCCTAGTTCTTTAAAGCCAAAAATCTATTCAAACTTTTTAGTACTTTCAGTTGCAGTTCTAATTTTATAATGTTTTATTTTATTGAAAAAATATGTTGATTTTGCTTGTCAGTTACTAACTTATTTTGGGCAGTTATTTGGTGAACTTTACGGTAAGGATCAACTAGTTTACAATGTCTATTCTTTAATACATACATATACATATATATATATATACATATATATATATATATATATATATATATATATATATATATATATATATATATATATATATATATATGTATATATATATATATATATATATATATATATATATATATATGTATATATATATATATATATATATATATATATATATATATTTTGCATTTTAATTTTTACTTTATATATATATATATATATATATATATATATATATATATATATATATATATATATATATATATATATATATATATATATATATATATATATATATATATATATATATATATAAGTAAAAATTAAAATGCAAGACCGGAATTTTTTTATTTATTAATTGATAGACTGCCTGCCCCACCCAAACCCTCACTCGATGTAGCAGCACTACCTTGTGGGTCAGGCTAAACGATAGTAGATGTAGCAGCACTCTGTTGCGAGTCAGGCTATTTGTCAGTCGATGTAGCAGCACTCCCTAGCGTGTCAGGCTATAAGATAGTCGATGTAGCAACACTCAGCGCATGATTTACAGTAAAAAAAATAAAAATAAAAACATTTTATTAAAAAAATTAAAAATAAAAACATTTTATTAAAAAAAATAAAAACAAAAACATTGTTTATATTGTTAAAAACATTCAGAATGTTTTTAAAAACATTCTGGTCAATTAATTTTGCATTTTTGTGTTTTTTTTTATAAAACAATTAATTTGTAAATAAATTAATGGTTTTAACTTTCTGACAACACGCAAATGTTGGACGAAAGTCAAAAGTAATTAAAAGTGACGTATGTGTTGGCGTAAGAATCACTTTTTTCCTTCCGCTCTTCCCAAATGCAACAAACTATATATATATATATATATATATATATATATATATATATATATATATATATATATATATATATATATATTTATATTTATATATATATATATATACAGGGCTTGTGATGAAGAAAATCGTCAAGCGTGTTATATCGCGCTCGTAAAATTAGAATACGTTTTCATCGAGCGTGATTATGTGCGCTCGAAATAACGTCGGCGAGCGCGATCATGAAAATTGCTGTAGGCGATGCTCATAAAAAGCTTTTTATTTTTTTATATCTTTTTTTATTTGTTACATAATTCTTTCGTCAAAAAATGTTTGAATTAGTATCAGACTCATGAATCGTTTTCCATTCTCCTATTCATTTAAATTCAGAAATATTGCTGAAATCTCTTCATTGGTTACCAATAAATCAAAAATTAATCTATAAGGTATCGGTTATCACATATAAAATTTTATTATCTAAATCTCCTGCATATTTATTTGAACTCCTAGAAGTCCGAACTTCAAAACAAAAAACTAGATCATTAGACAGTTGTCAACTTACACGTCGTCAACAAAAAACTTCTCTGGGGTCAAATTCTTTTTGTATGACTGCACCTCGAATTTGGAATGGTTTATCTATGAACACGCGAAACTCAACCTCTTTAGAAACATTTAAAAAAAGACTAAAATATGAACTTTTTATAAACGCTTTTTCAAACTCATAGCCAACTTGTTTTAGTGCTTCTGAATTACTTCATCACTATTGTGATTGTTGTAAATAATGGCACTTTAATCTCTAATTATTATTATTATTATTATATATATATATATAAATTAGTTGAAAATCACTTAACAAAAATTTTTCTTATTTTGCACTGTGTTTCATCAATAAAGACTAATCAGAAAGGCATTTCTAATGAGTCTTTATTGATGAAACACAGGGTAAAATGAGAAAAAATTTTATTAAGTTATTTTCTACTAATTTATAATTGCTCTGTTCTTTTAAGAACATTGAGCAGTCTATTTTGTAGAATACATTTTAAAATTGTTTATATATATATATATATATATATATATATATATATATATATATATATATATATATATATATATATATATATATATATATATATATGTATATGTATATAAGGTGTAAACCAGGAATAAATTTGATTCAGCGTTTTGACGAAATTGGGAATTTGTCAAAATATTTCCTAATCTCACCACTCCCTCCTCCCCTACCCCCTCCTAACCCCAGCCGAGATTAAAATGTGTTTGTGTGGTCTTTTTATTTTCTTCTTTCCTTTTCTACTCCAAATAAAAAAAACTGTAACATTTATCTAAAATGAATATTAAATCAACACAAAATTAAATTGGCTTCACAATGACACAGCAAATTAAACTTTGATTATTAAGAATTATATATTTTTATATTATTTTAATCAGTATATATTAATTATTATTAAGAATTATATATTTTATTTTATTTTAACCCTAATTTATCATTGCCGCTTTCATTTTAAGATTATTCTTTTAAATATATATTTCTTTTTCATTGGTGGGCATTAATGTACATGCATTTCTTTTAATACAAGCGAGCAGTAAAGTAAAAGAATCTATTTTCTTTGTTAAATAAATTTCTAGTACCTGTTTGTTAACATCATAAAACATTTTTTGTATTTAACTTATATTTCAGCAGCGTTTTTTTTATAAAATAGTTGCAAAAATAAGTTTTTAGTTTTTAGTAAGTAAAAAAAGATTTTAGTTGATGCCGATAAGTAAAAAAAAGATAATAGTTGATGTGATCACCTAATTCAACTTCCAAACAAAAAAAGAAAAACGATAACTAAAAGACTTACCCTAATACTCGCATTGATCAAAATTTTGTAAGTATCTGACGCAAACAGCTTCTCAATATTTTGAAAAAACTTATTTGACAAAGCACATTTACCACTTGAAATAGACTTTGCAGTAAGACTTCATAAGCAGGGCTGATAACACCATTACTTTTTTTCTAAAGGACTTTTTTTTTTTAACTTTATGAGCATTTGGGAATACCACATTTGATGGGACTCCACAGGGCTAGTTTATACCCTGATATATAGATATTTATATATATATATATATATATATATATATATATATATATATATATATATATATATATATATATATATATATATATATATATATATATATACATATATATATATATATATATTTATATATATATATATTTATATATATATATATATATATATTTATTTTTATCTTTATTTTAATTTTTTTTTTATATCAGCAGAGCTGTGCCTGGGGGCTCACTTGCCAATTTAGGGACTCTTTTACAAATGTAAGGTTTTTTTTTTATTTATTTAATATTATCTAATGGAAAAATTTTTATGAATTTTGGGTTATATACAATATGTATAGGGGAGAGTGTTATATACAATATGTATAGGGGAGAGTGGGGCACCATGACCCATGGGGCACCATGAAATATAGCAATTATACACTGATATAAAAGTATTATGAAAAGTCCTTTTGAGTTGTAATTAGTTACTACTAGATGTATTGTTTAGCGTATAATTCAAATCAGAATATGTCAATAATATCGGAAGAGGTTCAAATTTGTGTTTTTTCCGTTGCAAAGTAGTTTTTAAATTTTTGCAGTTGCAGCGTTTTACTATGTATTATTCTGTATTCTTCAGAAAGTGTTTGTATTTTGTAAACTGTATTTCATGAGCTCAGTGTGGCAACTGTATTTCATGAGCTTCAGATATTTCAACTGTATTTCAGCAAAGATATTTAATAAATTAATTTTTTGAAAAACAAAAACCAGTCATCTTATTTTTTCAGAATGTATGGGGTACCATGAAATAGTTTTAGTGGGGCACCATGAAATTAAATAAATGTACCATTTTGTAAATTACTCGATAGTCAAGCATTCTATAATTAATTGCTGACTGGAAATATTGACTTAATATTTCACATAACTTGGTAAAAAAAATTTGGTGGACCATTAAATAAGGTTTATGTAATAAAAATAAATGTTATGTTATTCAGTATTTATGCATGTAGTATGATGATGTAGTTATATAGTAATAAAATTAATTTTGTCACATAAACATAATTACACAAGTTTATATAAACATATGTTTGCTTTATTATACTTATATCAAGATATTTATGAACACTTTTTTGACGAAGGATTAATATTCATTTATTTTATGTTTTTATACTGATTTCTGTTAATATATAAAATCTATAGATGTAAGTTAAAGCTTAGCGTGGTATTAAACCATGATATGACCATAATTGAATTTTGATACATTGTAAAGCCTCTTTGTTATTGAAAAACTAGTAATAGAACCTTTTCAAGTAGTTCAATGAAGGTAGCTGTTGATTTAGTTTTAACAGGAGAGTGTTCATTTAACATTTTACAGGAGGGTGTTCATTAAATGCTGCAGAAAAAGTTGATCTTAATTACAGCACCTTTTGCAGGTAGTTTATGCTCATGTATTCTGCACCAATAAGTGTTTGTCCTACTAAATAAATGAAACTTGTATAAGTTTGTGACTAAATGAAAATTCTAAATGTGTGTTTTTATGTATACAGATATGTAAAAACAAAAAAAGGAATAAAAAAAGGAGAAATTGTTACTATAAAACCCAATTTTTTTACAAGAAGAGTATTTACTAAAGAGCAAGAAAATCTTTTGAAGCAGTAAATTGTCACCTGCTCTCAAATGTATTATGGAAACATGTTGTAAATTAAAGATCTATAAGCAAAATATGCTTAATAATGCACCATTTGGATTTCTTGGTCTTGTAAATCAAACTGGATGGATGAATACAGAGTTATTTGTAGAAGTAGTTCAACATTTTAGTGGAGTGTCACTGTGATTTTTCTAAATCATCCCTGGAGAATCACTATTTACGAAATTGCATCTTGTGTTAGCATCGCATATGAAAAAAATTTTACTATTACAAACATTCAAAGTGGATTTAGGAAAAGTGGAATATTTCCTTCTGACAAAAATGTATATTCAGAAGCAGATTTTTTATGTAGTATTGTTGCTGATAGAAACAATCCAAATACATATCAAACAAACACTGGAAAAACTCTGAATACCAATAACTTGTTACTCTTACCAGGAAAGCTTTAGAAGCCTTTTGTCAGTTCCGAGCCAAGTACAAGTCAAGCCAATGATTCTGAAATTAACTTTTTTTAAGCCCTTCTCAGTTTAAAAGATTTCTGAAGGCCGCTGAAAGAAAAAATAAAACTTCATGAGAAAGCTAGCAGTATAACAGCAATAGATACACCAACAAAAAATGAAGTAAAGAAAAGAAAAAGAAAAAGAAAAAGAAGCAACTATCTTATCAGAAAAATAAAAATAAAAATTTTTTCTTCCAAAAGTGATTTATTAAGTGATGAACACGATTCCTATTCTTAATTTTAAAAACTTATAATAAGTCTTTAAAAAATATTGTTTTTATTTTTTAATATAATTTTTTGTATTGTTTTCTTACATTTTATAGTTTTTTTGTTATCTTGTTTCAAGGTACCCCATGGGTGGGGTACCTTGATATAAAATTCGACTTTTACTCAATAAGTTTTTACAAGTTCGACCTCTTTAATTTTGGTAATTTAAGAATTTAATTTTGAAGATATAATATTTATCTACAAACTGCACTAATTGCTAAAAAAAAACGTGTTTAAAAAAGTAGTTACAAAACGAAAACCAAAAGTGTATCATGGTGCCCCACTCTCTCCTATATATAATGTTATAAACAGTATGTATCAAATTATATTCAATATAAATATAAAATTGTATTTATGTAATAGTTTTATATAATTTATTTATAAGTAACTAAAGGAACGTTATCAATTTATTATATGAATCACAAGCATGTGCATATTTATTACAAGTACATTTTAAAAAGTTCAAATAAATGTCGATTATAAAATTAAAGATTATATTTTTCTACCTTCGATTGTGAAAATTACATTTTTTATCTGAAGAGTTTTAGGAGAGTTCGTAAGAGTTTTATAACATATTAAAAATAATTTATGTTACCTATAAAATTTACGGC
Source organism: Hydra vulgaris (assembly GCF_038396675.1). Classification (NCBI taxonomy): domain Eukaryota; kingdom Metazoa; phylum Cnidaria; class Hydrozoa; order Anthoathecata; family Hydridae; genus Hydra; species Hydra vulgaris. The sequence goes on along the minus strand of NC_088928.1, from coordinate 2,301,169 downwards.
TAACAATTACCTTTAATTTTTTTACAGGTCATATTGAAACGAGATATTGTGTAAAGAGGTTTTCAAAGAAGTCGTTTAAACAACAATGGAAAAGCTTCCAATTTGCGAGATAACCGTGAAAGCATTCACTACACGATTAAAGAATCGTTTAAAAGTTTGCTTAATTTCGACTGTAATTTTAGTTATTTTTTTTTGAAATTAACCAATCAATTTATATGTAAATTTGCTTTTTCTGTAAATTTTAAACATTTAAACGTAGTTTTTCAAGATTTGCAATGGGTAAACGTCGTGGGACCCCTACGGAATACCCGGCGGGCATACCCATATGGGCCCCAGAGAAAAACCGCGGTTAAGATCCGGCGGGTTCCCGATGGGTTTTCCATATGGGTGCTAGTTGCAAACCCAAATGGGCCCCTTACGGTTTTAAAGTATGGGATTTGACTGGGATCCATACGGGATACCCAAATGGCATACCCATATGGGCCCCATATGGAAACCGCGGCCAACCGGCGGGATACCGTTAATCTTCCCATACGGGACCCAGTTGACGACCCGTATGGACTCCGTACGGTACCCGTATGTCAATGTTGGCTGGGTAGTCATTAATACTGAGATCCGAAAAGGAAACAGTCAAATTCAAAGTAGTCTCACAAAGAGCAAGCAAACCTGGTAAGTTTTGCAAGGAAAGATTCAATTGATTAAAAGTTACTTTAAAGATAAATTTTATGTTTAAGTGAAAAAGAACTTGACTCGTTTATAATCCTGCTAATTAACTCAAAGTCGCAATTTTCTTATTTTTCATAGAATTGTAAAAAAAAAATAATTCTATTTTATTTCAAAGATTCTTTTCTATTTCAGAAGATCAAATTATACTTGAAGTTTACTATTTTTTATTTTACATATCATTTTTTCTTTACATATTAAATTACATTTATACTATATTTTATATATATATATATATATATATATATATATATATATATATATATATATATATATATATATATTATATATATGTTAAACAACCACTTTGTAATACAAGGTAAATATAATATAATTTAGAAAAACGAAATAAGATCATTTTGAAAGAATCCAGCATTCTTTTCAGAAAATATATGTTATTATTTATAATTTTATTTGCTTTGTGTTATGTTTTATAGATTCAGTTCACGACTGTTAAAATCTAAGGTTTTAAAGATATTTTAAGGTTTCAAAGATATTTGCTTTTTCAGCTGAGACTTAACAATATCTAATGTTATTTTATTGTTTATCAGGCGAAAAGCATTTGAAGTCACAATATAAAAAAAAAACGCTCAATGAAGTTTTTATTTTTCATGAAGAAAATGTCTCCATTGACAAAAATCTTGATTGGAAAAATCACATTAACTTATGCGAATAAAAAGATTTCTTAAAATTTCAGCATACTTTATAAAACAAAACCTTACCTAAACCAAATATGCCTAAAATATATAAATCTATTTCTCCTTTCTTTATTGTTATCTCAACAAAACTACCTTTTTCGAAACTATTTTATCCAGACAATAATACGGTTTTTGTAAAGGTTATAGTGCTCAAAACCACTCAAAACCAACTTCCATTTTGGAGTAATTCCTTTTTATAAATGTAATCTTTAAAACTGATATAGTTTTTTTACCTCCTGTGATTTTTGAGCTCATTATATCAATTTTGCTATGAAAACGGCGATACTTTACCTTTCAAATATTGATAAAAATAAAAAAAATATATAAAAAAGAAATATGAGACCAGTAAGACAATTTTAAAACATTTTAGTTTTCTTACGGATTATATCAGTCCGTAGACATTAGGGCATGTTGATTTCGGAATCAGAAGTTTGGTAATATAAAGATTTACACTTTTATACAAAATTAAAGATTGCTGCATTTACGCAAGATTAATAAGTGTTACATTTTTACAGAAGTAGATCAAAGAGTAAAGATTGTCAAGCAAGAGTAAAACACGCAATAACACAATCTAAAAATAAGTTTAGTGAAGATTGTAACCCTTTTTTAAATACAGAACCAGCCACAGACAGATTATTTAAGAACATTACTTTCTAAACAATAGTTATTTAAGTTATAGTTTGAGCATAGCTGTAAAACTTATAGCATAAAAATCATTATGATATGGAAAAAAAAGTTAATCTTTGGTTACCTTTAATGTTCACTAATTGCTTAGAAAAAAAGTCAAAGTACTTTTTAAATTATCTAGGCTAATAAACCAAAGTATTTGCAACGTAGCAACAGAAACTTTTAAAATAAACTTTTCTAAAAAACTGGGAAGACCTTTTGACATCAGTTTCTGCTCTTGTGATAATTAGACAAAAAAAAAAGAAATCATTTTTTAAAGAAATATTATCAGTATGATAAAGTATATTACTATGAATTTTATCATTTAATATTTCCTGTTTTGATCCATATTTAATGCACTGCTTACACTAGTTTCATACTAGTAGTATAATAAAATACGTTATATTGAATTTCATATAATGTTGGTTGATATTATCATATAATAATTAGACTCCTGTTGAAGACAAATTATATATAAAAAATAAAGTAAGATTTGGTCCAAAAGGATCATTTCAACTTGCTTTAATTGATCATGAATGGTCTAGAAATATATCTTTTATATTTTAAACAATTACTGCAACAAGAAACTAGTCACCAATTTCCAAAAATGGCATTATTAGAATGTGGTACCTGTTAGCACTAGCTCATGTGTGGTAACTCACTTGAGTTTCGAAGTAAAAAGCAGAAACTCGATTTTCTGCTTCGATGGAATATATTAAATTCAAGTCAATTAGTTGAATTTTGTGATTTTTTTTTAACTTCAAGTTAATTTCTTGAACAAAAAAAAGTTTTTTAACATAACTTTGCAGTTTTTTTTATAGGTATGAAGCCTGAAAGAAAATCATTAGGATTTTAAAATCTTTGGAAGCTTCCGAAGTATGCTTTAATTTGATTAGATACATGGCCTACTTAAATACACGGCTTTCTATTCTGCTTAAATCGAAAAAAAATAGAAGGCCAGTTAAAAAAACGCATATTTTGGCGGATGGACAAACTTTCTCAAAATATTTTAATTATTGCGCTTTAAATTTGGAGTAAGTAAATCTGATACTGGATAAAATTTTTGAGTTGGTTAAATCGAAATATCTACTAAACTTGACTAAACTTTGTATACTAAATCGAGGCTTCTTTTTAGTAATAAAAATAGTAGCACTGTGTTTATAGAAAATAACACAACATTTTTTAATTTTCATAATTGTATATTACTAAAATGATTTTAGAAAGACATGGGTTAGGTTTGGTCAGTAGAAATTTTGGGATATTCAAGGACTGTACAAAAAAAAAAGAATATACAAATTCTCAAAAATAAGCTTTAAAAATATTTAAAAAGATTATACACATACTGATTAAAAATGTAAAACAAATAACTTTTATACTATTTTCCTGACTTTTATAAAGGCAACAATGTTATCTGCAACAATGGAATCACTGACTCTCTTTCTGATGTTATTAAAATAAATATTTGAATAACAGTGTGAATAATTTATTTTCCCCAATTTTGGTGATTTAAACATAAAAATGGTTGGTAAACTTCTCTACGACCATGAACTAACTTTGCTGATTTATGGTGTCGCATTTGAGACTGATAAATTACATCGAACACATGATCTAGCATAGAAAAACTGTCAGACATACTTTAAAAGCGGTAACAATGAAGTTGTTATTCTACCTTTAATTTATTTAGATAATTATAATCATTTGTCTCCTGTTGACAATTTTTAGTATAAGCAATTTGTAACATACTTTAAACATCTTTATCAGTTTTTGGCAATAAAACGAGCAATATAACTTGGCAACTTCCCGAAAATTATCTGATTAAATTACGCATCTAAATCTCTTTCTTTGATTTGATCCATTAATGATCTAGCATGTTGTGTACCTTCAACAGCATTAAAATCATTTTCAAAAATTTGAATTCCTCTCTTTATAAATCTTTTTATTTGGATTATCTTCTTACTATAAATAAGTCTTTCAAACTGACAAGAAACTGACAAGGAACCTGCCACCACTCGGTCGGCGGTCCCAATTTTCTTTATAACTAATCACTTTAAGTATAAATTTAAAATTATCTTCCAAAAGATCTTCTATTAACAAAGCTTGACATAAAAAAGTTCTTTGTAGTACTGATGATGTTTGAGAAGATAATGTACATTTCATAAAAGTTGGATTTTTTGTGTTTTTCATTCATTTATCCAGTCAGCAAAAGCTTAAAAAAACTTTTTATCATTAATATTATTTATCCAAGACGGTTATTTTCTAATAACCGTCTTGGATTAATACTAATCCAAGACGGTTATTAGAAAACTGATTTTGTGAATTTATAAATGTTCACCATTTTATATTGTCCACCATTTATTATTAGTATCTTTATCAATTATAAGTATTAATATCTAAAAAATCACGAAATAATGGTTTACTTGCTGCTGCTGTAGTTTGATCCCAGTGGGCACAAAATGTAAAAAAGACGTCTTTTGAACGTCTTTTGAACGTTCAAAAGACGTCTTATTTAGGTCCTGTGCCCAGTGGGATAGAACCTAAAGCAACAGTGCAGTGATATTTTCATTAACGTGAAGTAAAACTAGAAGTAAAAGTAATTGATTTTGTTAACGTGAATAAAAACTAAAATTAGGAATTATGCAAAGAACAAAAGCTGAAATAGAACTGAATATAAGCATCAAAAAACGAAAATAGGAATAGAATTAGGAATTATTACCGAACGAAAATTATTGAATATTATACAAAAATTTTGATACAATAAATTTTTTTTTGAAAATTAATTTACAAATTTTACATACTTGCTTTAAAGTTGACGCACATGTTTGACCATAACAATGATATTTGGAATAGTTGTAGAATGTTTCATTAAACCACAAAACTGGTCACGTGCTTGTCATTACGTTAAGTATAAATTCAATGCGTTCAATCTTTTGTTATAAAATAAAATAAACATCTAATGATTCTTAAGAGTTGCAAATCAATCACTAACAGAATAATGAGTTTATCAAGGTTGTTGGCTGGTAGGAAACGTGACAGTCCCGTATGGAAATTCTTCGTTTACGATGAAAAAACTGACAAATCCACGTGTCTAGTACAGGACATAAATAATGAAAGCGCGTATGGTGCAACTCTTGCCGGAAAAAATTCCAGTAACTTGGTAGCGCATATTCAGAGAATACATAAAGACACACACAAATTTTACACGGATGAAAAGAAAAAATGAAATGCAGAAAAAATATTTTTGAAATGTAAAATTGATGAAGTCAATTCTACATCTTCCCAAAATAGCGGAAAGACAAAAACCCAGACAATAAGAAAGTGCTTTGAAAACCGAATCACCGCATGGCCAACGGAATTAAATGAATATCACGTGATTGAAGTGATTGTTCATACCAGCTATCCAATGGTATTGCTTGATCAGCCGTCGTTTCGAAAGATGATAAAAACGCTTGACCCAAAATTTAAATCGCGAGGTAATAATTAACAAAACCAAATTTTTAAATTATTGTTTTAAATTCATTCAATGCTAAACAATTTTTAAATGTTTACCTGTATTTATAGTATCATTAATATAATATATAGTAACAAACAACACTAACTAATGTGCATTAAATTTCAACTGATTTAGATCTTATATTGCAGGGTCTGCAACACTGAACAAACGGATAAACGAACGTTTTCTTCTACAATCTGCACAACTGAAAGCCTTGATGAATCGTACACGCAAAGTAACAATTTGTCTTGATGGTTGGACGAAGAAGGGCTTCACAGCATCGTTCCTTGGAATATCTGCTTGTTTCTATGACACCACCATTGATAAAACAGGACATGCTTTCCTAAATTTGATGGGACTCTAACATCCCCACACGGGTGAGATGCTTGCCAAATGTTTAAAGAAATGTCTTGACCAGTGGGGTATTAGAGAAAACCAAGTTATATTGGTTGTTTCAGCAACAATTCTAATATGGTTAAAGCCATCTCGCTGTTACAGGAAGTGTATGCAGCTAAGAAATATGACGAATCTGAATCTTATGAGTTTGAACCTGACAAGTTTGAAAACGAATCTGATGAGGAAGAGATCCAGTCTCAGTCAGAATAAACTGATTTATCCCTGCCACATCATATTCCATATCGTCGACTGCTCTCTATGGCTCACATACTCCAGCTTCTCATAAAACTAGTTTATGAACGTTATAGTGCAACCATCTTAGAAACGAGACAAGTTGTATCAAAAATTAGGAAATCAAATGTGGCAATTGAGAAACTTATTGACAAGTGTGAGAAGCCTGTGATTGCTGACTACACCTCAAGATGGAACGGTCCATATCAGATGATTGACCGGCTGTTGAAAATAAAGACATCGGTGAATGAAGTTCATACAGAAATTGGTACATATCATTTTATTATTTATGTTATTAGTATATATGAATTATTTTCGGAAATTTATTAAATCTACAACATTGCGTCTGACCTTATTTAAACTAAAAAAAACAAAAGTTGTAATAAGTTGTAAAAAGTTCTTTAGTCATTACTATTAAAAAACAAGACAGGGTATATAGTCTTTAAATTAGGTTTGCTAATAACACGAAAAGACTATATCCTGCCTTTTAAATCACATCACAACAGCATGGAAAAAAGAGACGTACATCAATGACAATTATTATTTATTGCAATTGTTATTAGTAAACTTTATTTTCAGATGGTTTACTTAAATTTAGGAATTGACTTCAAAACATTATTTCACTTTTGGAACCCTTTGCAGTACAAACAGATATACTTCAGGCCGATGCCCAGTCTCTTTCACAGGTTCTACCATCTATACTCAATTTGGAATGCCATCTACAAGAATATTCTACCAACAAGTCTTTGACAGCGAATCTTCTTGGAGATCTACGTCAACAGTTTCAATCAGTTCTGCAGCCGGACTCGGATACGTTTAATCCTCTTCCGTCTGCTGCATGTTTCCAACAGTTGCTGTTTTTATCCTCACATCGGAAATTGGCACCTTGTTCCATGCAGCAAAGATGTATACAATAAGTGTTTGTGGAGTAGAGCCAGAATTACAAGCTGCTGCTAAGTCAAATGGATCTGAATGTGAATCTGCTGCCATAAAACGCTTTAAGTTCATGTCAAATAAAATCTTTTCAAAAGGAGGAAAAATTTATAACCAAGACAATCTCACAGTTGCAAGTCAGCTGTCAAGGTAATTGGTAGACATAAGCGGTGATGAAGCACTGCCAAGTAACGACCTTGTTCTTTTGGAAACAAAATAAAAGCAAGTATAGCAAGATTACAATTTTGGCTGAAGATTTCCGCCACAGCATCACAGGCGTTTGTAGAAAGGATTTTTTCACTTTGTGGAATTCTAACTGTTGGTCGTCGCAATCGAATGAAAAATCATTCGAGATGAGAACTTTTATGAAACTGAACAAAAACTTGTAATTATAATTCAACCAGATATTTTCTTAAAATAATGAACGGAATTAGTAACTGAAATAAGAATTAAAAAGACTGAAATTAATTTCATAAGAACTGATTCAAAACAAGTAAAATTAAAATTAGAAATTAAATAAATGCTACAAAAACAAAGTAAAAATGGAAATAGAAATTATATTTAGAATTTAAATGTCACTGTTGAACAGTGACATTTTTCTTGTAGTTTCCAATATGGACAACTTTGTTATTTATTTTCAATGCTTTTTTATAAAAAAGTTTAACATGAAGATTTTTGTCAATATGAATACATTCAGCAACTTCAGGTATGTGTAGTTCATTTTGAATAATTTTTTGGAACATGACACAATCATCACATTTGGAAAATGAATATCCTGTTGGTAAATTAACAACTGTAACAGAATTAAGATATTTAATAACATCAATTGATAAAAACTTCTGATATTCATCTTTTCAAAAAATCTTTTAGTTGGTGATTTCCTTGGTATAGACATGACTTGAAGTGATGCTGTTGCTATGCCAGCCAGGTATATTGTAGAAACAGGCTTCAAATTATAAAACAAACGAAGCTATTTTGCCGATACTCCTTTGTGTATTAAAATTTCATCAAAATGTTTTATCAGATCACTAAATGATAGTCTAGGAATTTCTGTTTACTAATTCTAACCCATAACTTAGTCAAATCATCATCTTTTGGAAAACCAAACACTGGAACTACCTAACCGCCATAATAATTACAGTTAAAACCAAATATAAAGTATTTATTTACCATTATTATAAATAATAACGAAATAAGTAGCCACAAATAACATTACAAAGTTTGGTGAAGTTTAATAGAGATGACTATTAATCCAACGCCAAAACTTCAATCCAGCGCCAGATTTACTTACTTAAAAGTTATAGGGCAATAATTAAAATATTTTGAGAAAGTTTGTCCATTTAATGGAATATACGTTTTTTCAAGTGGCCTTCTATTTTTTTTTTGATTTACGCAGAATAGAAGATCGTGTATTTAAGTAGGCCATATTAGATATTATACATAAAGTTTGATTAAAGCTGCAGAAGGAAATGCTCTTACGCTTGATCTTTCAGAGCCGTTTAATGATATATAAAACACATCGGTTTTAGTTATAGACAAATCCGAAATAGACAGTTGCTTTAGTGTTGATGGTAAAATTGGTAATAAAACTTTAATTGTTAGAGAAATAAAAATAAAAGGTGGTGAAGTTGTACTAAAGAGATCTACAGAAAAAGAACTTTATGTGATTGTGAGTAAAGAACTTCTCACTAACCTTTATGGCGGGGAGTATATAACTCTCAAAGTTTAACCTCTTGTTGCAACAACAGAAAAAAAACAAGCTCAAAGCCTCTATAAAGTTTTGACGAGTATGTCAATACTTCAACAAACGTGGTCATAAAGTAGGAATAATTTCTGAGTTGATAAAAAACGTGGAAAAGAACTGCGCACTATAGGCTGTAATCCTCATCAGAATGAGCTTCCCTTTAGATATTTGTTCAAAGCATATGATGGAGCAACTAAATCCCCTAAAAATTTGGTAGGACCATTAGGAAAAATGGGTAGTATCAAAAACGAGCTTTATTTAGTTGTTAATTTTAATTTTATTAAATATCCAATTACTGATATTGTTAAATAGTGACCAAAGGCTTTATAAGAATGTAGTATGGAATTTGCCGAAGGAAATATAAGTATTTAATAATCTTGTTAGATAATTTGTCGCCTTAATCATTCTAGTAAGTTAACATTAGCAAACATAATGATGTCACTATATGTGCTAGTATTATCACAGGAATCTGGATTGATTATTTTGATATAATCTATATTGTTCTATGCATGTGCACGGTTCCGCTATAAAACGAGCAATAAGTTGCTCAAAGCATCAAACATTTGTTTTATTATAGACCAAATCAAAAGTTGTTTAAACTATAAACCAAATTAATAAAATTCCAGAATTTCAATATGATGTTCATATATTCAAAAAAATGTTCGTATATGAACTCTTAAATATTTTGATCAAGACATAGATGATCCAGCAACAATTGAAAATTTTACTAAATTTTACATTTTTGAATTATGTATTTATCAAACTACAAAACCGCAAAAGTCATTTCAAAGGTTTTTGTGTGGCGTTTTAAAATTACACTTTGTGCTTCTAAATAATTCAAATAGCTTTTTACTTTAAAAAATATTATATTATTATAACCCCTAAGCTAGAACACTGTAGTTAAGAAACATTTTAAATAAAATATAATATAAAATATAATTTTATAAAATATTTTATAAAATTGCAAAATATATATTTTGCAAGAAAATATTTTTAAAATGGTAATATCTGATTTAAAAATAAAGTTAAAGTTTAATAACGGATATTTTATTTTGTTTTTCTTTATTTCGTCATGACTATGGAGGTACTTTTTCCTCATTTATATTTTTTATATATTAAATAATTGAGTTCTGAACTTGTATTACAATGTTGCAGTAAATGTTGCGTGAAGCAGTAAATGTTGCGTGAAACAGTAAATGTTGCGTAGAAAGCCTTTGAACACTTCTTTAATGCCATAATCGCTCGTGAAAGAACTGTTTTAATTTCATAAAATTTTCTAGGATGTGTTTTTTAAACTTGATTCCGAAAAATGTTGTAATTCAACCTGCCCTAGAAGACATCATATATTGTAACAAAAAGATCTTAAATTTCTTCTTAAGAAGAAATATAAAAATTTAATTTTTATGTTGGATTTTTTAAAAGTGTTTTTCAATAAAACACCTTAATATCCCCAACTTTTTTTTGACGCTTACATTTACACAAGCAGAAGACACATGGCCGCACTAGGCCACCCATTTGATCAACTATAAAGTACACTCTTATGTATATATAAAGTTTAAAACCAATTTTTTTGAGCTCAGTTGAGCGCATTAGATACAAGGCTTTTTATGATAAATGATATCCGACCATACATTTTGCTTTGAAAAACTGAAGAAGACTCATAAAGAACGATTTTAGGTTTTTCATTACTTAAGTCTTGTTGAAACCTATTTTAAATAGCACTATTATTATTGAGGTGGAAAGTTATGGAATATTCTATGACGACAATGTGATTTTCGTTTGATTGTCTTTTTATTCGTAATTATTTTGTTATGTTAAAGCGGTTTCTTTAAAGGGAAGAGTTGAAAAGTAATGTTTTTGTCACTAAAGGAAATGGAAACACTAAATTGTAAATTAAAAAAATATAAAAACGCGTTTATGGTTCTGATGATATTTTATGGTTCTGATGATATTTTATGGTTCTGATGATATTTTATGGTTCTGATGATATTTTAGAAACTATCTATAAAACAATAGTAATTCGGATTAAAGACATTTGTAAAGTTCTAAAATTTCTGCTATAGGCCTTTAAAACTTTTGTCACGAAAGGAACGATGGAAAGGCCGTAAAATTAACTTTCTATTGAGGGTTTAAACTCTATCAAACTTAATAGAGATACAGCAAAAAAAAAAAGTTCCTTTACAAAGGTATAAGACCTTTGAGTTAAATTTACAAAGGTGTTTTTGGCAAATACTAAAATTTTTTTTTATTCTAAATCAATTATAATCATTTGATATCATGGAAGAGCATGTCACGGAAGGACAAAAAGTACACATTAATGAAGTTATCATATAATTTTTTTTAAGCAAACAAAAAAAAATTTTCATAGACTTCATAGGTTTTTTTCACCATTGTCAATAACTTTCTTTTTCTCTATCAGCTTCTCTATTCTTTTTTTCCCATGTCAACGATTTAAAAACATCTGATGATTTTTTAACGGTGCTGTTTAACTATAAGTCAATTGAATTTAGATTTATTCTTCTTACATGGTGAACCTTTAAAGTTACATGAGTGTAAATGCTATCATTTAAATTTGGTGACTCAATATCTTTTGTGTTACCACAAGTAGATTACTGTAATGTCACACAGCCGATCAGCTACTTCAAAAAATTGTTTAGCATTTTTAATTACAATTTAAGCTGACAAAATCTCCCTGTAAACTTGGTTTTTAATAGTTCCACCAATTCCATCATGGGGTTCATAAAGGGATGTGCCTCAACATAACTCCAAGTCAATGTAATATTTTCAGGATAATAAGAGAAGGACTGAATGACAAATTGAGATCGAAACTGACCAGCACACCCGTCACTCCAGAAATGGAAAGAGGAAACTGATTGAGCTATACCTTTGATCATGCTTATAAGCCGGTTGTTATTTGTAAATGCAACTTTGCGATCATGTTTTGTCTCATTTGATATGATTGCTACTGGAAATTTCACCAAACAAAAGTTTTATCAAGTTTACCATTCCGAACTGTAATACTTTTATGAAAGTAACAAGCTGTTGTAAATATGGTAAAATGTTCATGCCCAAAATAAGCACTCTGGATCTCGTGGAGTTGTTTATTTTCATAGTTATTTTCACTTGGAAAAATCGACACTGATTATTACAACATCTTCTTTGAGATTTGCCTTCAGCCATTTTAACTCTGAAAACTGACGGTAAATATTATACTTATGTATTCTCATTTTGCTACCATCAACCATTTCTGATAAAAGTATTGCAGCTTCTTCACCAGTAGCTTTTTCTTGAACTTTGCAAACAAGCTTTTTCTTTGTTTACCTGTATCATTGATGGCCTTCCAATTTTAAAAGATTGTTTTCTTCTAGATTTAAAAAAAACATTGCTTTTTTTTTTCGTGACTTTGCACAAGAGCAGATAAAACTTTAACTTTAAGTGGACTTTTCTTTGGCAGAGCTTACTTTAATTTGGCTAATGAACGATATACCACTTGATTACTTGTTCCATCTTTGTATACTGTTTCTATCTGAAAATAAGATAATGCTTATCCAAAGAGAAAAAATAAAAATAAACGTATTAATAAAATATATAAGAAATTATTATAAATCATATTATGAATAACATACAAAAATCAAAATAAATGGCATAGTTTTACAATAAAAGCAAAAATATTTGCAATTAAAAAGTGCTAATTACATATAAAATAATATTTTAACATTTTTACCTGTTTCTTTTTCAAAGCTCATTCCAACTTTTTTCTTTCTCTGTCGTTTTTCAACTTAGACTCATATTCTTTTGTGTTTTGCTTTGAAAGTTCTACTTTGCTTTGAAAGTTCTACTTTGCTTTGAAAGTTCTACTTTGCCTTTTTGCGCTCTCTTTCTTTTTAAAGGTATTTCTCATTATCAGTTTCCTTCAGTCTAAATAAATATTCCTTCTGTCATTTGCGAACCAGGCTTTCCCATTTTTTTTTTAATTAGTTATAGTCTGAAAGTAAAAAGGAACAAAAAATCATAAAATATAGTTACACAGCTATAAAATAAACTTAATTAAGAAGTAATCCAATTGTCATGGAAGGACACCGAATTCAATCCCCATAAAAAATGTTTACGAAGTATTTGTCTTAATTTGCAATAAATCTTAGTAGAGTTCTCTGTAGAATTTAAGTCGTCACTTATACGGCCGATAAGAAAAACTTTTTTCTCAAAATTTGTCATGGAAAGATTTTTTGTATAAAATATAATGCATTTTCTAACATTGTCATCAAAGCGAAGAAAATAAAAATCTGTTTTAAAAATGCACCATACTTGGGTATTTCTAAAAAAAAGTAGTGAAGTCCTTCAAAAAAGTTATTCTAAATCTTCCAAGTTTAATTTATTCTGTTTGTCCTTCCGTGACAATGAATAAGATTGTAGGTTGACATTAAAGGGTTGATGTAGGGCAACTAACAGTCATTTATTTAACTTTAAAGGTTAAAGTTGTAAATTTAACTATTCTGCTAATGAAAAATGTATGTTAGAACAGTTAGAACATTTCTTTTTTTTTATGTTTAATGCCACTACCGTTCAACCCTGCCCTAAAGTATATTTTTGTGGATTATTTTTTGTATTAAATATACGTGAACATGTGTAAAATGATGACTTATGGAAAAAAAAAGTATTCTTTGTATTTATATATGCCAAGAGTTGTTTTTATGTAAAAAGAAAATTTTAGTCTAGTAAAAAGAAATTAGTTTGTTTACGAAAAAAACAATTTTTTATTTCTCGTTGAGTTGAAAGCAAGAAAACTACATCATAGTACTTTTAATTTTAATTATGTCTAAATAACCTTTTTAGAATGACGTTTTCACTTAGAAAATTAAGTAGGTCAAATGTGTTTTGCTCATTTAAACAACGCCCAAAAACGGTAAACTATTTGTAAAAAATAGTCATTTCATACACCATAAAATTAATGTTTTACACTAAAACAAGATAGAGCAATGAAATCCATAGGGCCCCAGACTAACTATAATCACACGATGAAAATTATTTTCAGCTATTATACTAAGGTTTTCAGAATGGGAAGGAGTAAGGGAAAAATCGAAGACTTCAATTAACTTGAAGAGGCCAACGATCTTTTAATGTATTAATGCATGATGTATGTCATTACCTAGATTATTATTTATAAAAAAAAATTACGTTAATAAAGTTCAATTTTATTGTACGTTATACGTTTATATTCACAACATCAAAGAAATTAAGTACATAAAATAAATAAAAATAAAGAAAATACCATCTTGACAACCATGATAACCACTCCTGGAGACAAAATATTCCCAGATTTAAATTATCCAACCTCATTTAGACAAACAACTGTCCCATCTAATTGAAAAACTATTTGGAAAAATCAGAACCTTCCTTGACCACCCGAAACTGGCTACCTGTACGGTTATAAACACTTCTTTAGACCAAATATGCCCAGATTTTATTTCCCCTTTCTTAATTAACTATATTTAGACATGCAACATCTAATTGAAAAAACATCGGGATATTATCATCCCGATTAAATATCCCTAAAACGACCATTTGAGCGGTCGTGACTACTTCTAAACACCGAATATACCCAGACTTGAATTCTCCGACCGCAATAGACATACAACATATCTCGTCTAATTTAAAAACTATTAAGACATCCCATATTCACCCTTAAAAACCTTTAAAACAACCACTTCTGTGGTCATGACCATTCCAAACTTAAAATAAGGCCTGAAAATGAATTCCTTGGCCCCAACAACCCTTACAAACATATATCATATGTCTATATTTAACCCAAAAGTAGTTTTGCTATTTTCAGACAATTTTGGCCCAATGTTTGATTACAGTAACCAAAAAATGGTTACTGCCCTAGATTACAACGGATGCTTTATCGTTATACTAACTAACTTTTTTAATGCCTTCGATTGCATATTAATCTCATCATCATCTGCTATTAATCTCCAAACGAGTTGTTTATGGTTTTAGCCCAAAAAGTATAATGTTTATGCCTTCCTACCTAATAAATTGAAAAAAAAGAGGAAGAGTAAATGATGAATTTAGTTGTTACACTGATATGCTATATGGAGTTTCGCAAGGTTCAATTCTTGGACCACTGTTATTTATAAGTGTGACTTATTTCTTTTCCTTCCCAACGTTAACAATACTGGATATGCAGATGATAACAACTCAAACTGTACAAGAAAAGACCTTACTTCGGTAGCTACTAACCTCGAAAAAAAGCTGCAAACCAATTGTTAATATGGTTTGAAAACAATATAATGAAAGCAAACGATGAAAATATAATCTAATCATTAGCAAACAAAGTAAATTAGAAGTTACTATTTTTTTATTTAACAATTAAAACATCCGAAAATGCTAAATTACTCAGAATAAAGCTCAACAACAAACTTTCCTTCGAGCATGTAAATTCTTAATGCAAATATGCCAGCAAAGAAGTAAACGCTTTTTCAAGAATCTCATCGCATATCTTTGAATCAATGCAAACTGATACTTTCTGCATTTATAATTTAAAACTTCTTATAGTCTCCACTTGAAATTCTCCTACTAAACCTTAACTACACACAAAAAAACTTACATTTTTAGTTACTGAGATTTTTAAAGTAAAACTAGATATTTCACCAATATCAATGAAAGTTTTTAAGTTTTTTGAATCAAACTTGATAGGAAATATATGAAAAACCAAACTTGAATAATATTTGTAAACAAAGCATGGATTGAAATTTCTATTGTACTTAGGACCTAATTTTTGGAATGTATTTCCAAATGATTGTAAAACATCTTCATCTTTAAAGGAATTCAAATTAAAAATCAAAAACTGTATTCCAAAGCAATGCCTATGCAAAATATGCACAAGGACGTTTAGATATTAGAAAAAAACGGAATTATTATACGCAAGCGCAGTAGGATTTTATAAACTTGAGAAATTAAAAAAATGGCTACGGGCCCTCAGCAGCAGAAAAAATGTAATTAAAAAAAAAATTATTTGTATATTCTAGGTCATAGTATACGTTTCTAATTATTTATTGAGTTAAGTAAGTTTAAAGGGAAAGTTGGGGCATAACCGCATATAAAGGTACAACCGATTTTTTACATTTCCCTTTGAACAATGTTAACTAATGTGGCAAAAAACATACCACGCGTAGGTAAAACAGTTTCCTTCATTTTACTTATGTCAAAAAGGGTGCCTGTTGCGTTTCTGAGAAGTTGTACATAATAATGATTATTTTGATAAAAATATTATATTTACATCATATATTTTACAGACCTGTCTTTTGAGGATTAGGCATTATTTGATTTTAGTGTTAAAGATATATATTATCAGCGTTATTTCATCAAGTGAAAACCATTTTTAATATCAACATAACCTAATAAGCAATCTATGAAACTGTATTCTTCCTAAAAACTGTCCTCTGAGACATATAAATTAACTACGTAAATTAATATTTCAAACATAATAAGAAATGTTTCATTATGCAAAAAACATAAACACAAAAAGTTACTTTTTTTGAGATTTGTTTCTTAAAATGCTTTTGCTCATTATTTGAGCGTTAAAATTAAAAGTTTTTTTTTGTTAGATTTTAATCTTTTTATTAGTTGGTTTAGCTACGTAGACTCAATTTTTATTCTACATAAAAATACATTTTGCGCTAAATTTGTAATAAATTAGCAATTTTTACCTCATTTTAAAAACACTAATATTGCAATAGATATATAAAATCATTTTATAATTGAATAAAAGAAAAAATTTACACAAGCAACTACTTATTTCTTTTTTCTTTAACATTGTCTCACTTTCCCAGTTTTTTTTATACTGAAATCTGTATGAAGGTAAATTTTTTATGCAACCTGTTGAGAAAGAGTTTCTCAATATATAAAAATATAATCACAATAAAACATACTTAAATATTATGTGTTTATAGTTATGGGAGTCTTCTTTGTTTATTGCTTGAGCTTAGCTGTTTTTACCTGATAATTTTACTGTTTTACAAAAATAAACTTTTTATGTTTTGGTTTATTATAAGAATAACTACAATTTGCTTCACATTAGGTATTTTGTTATGTCCCAGAAATTATTTTGTTATGTCCCAGAAATTATTTTGTTATGTCCCAGAAATTATTTTGTTATGTCCCAGAAATTATTTTGTTATGTCCCAGAAATTATTTTGTTATGTCCCAGAAATTATTTTGTTATGTCCCCGAAATTATTTTATAGAAATTAAATTCTAGCTATAATTCCTTATCCAATCTTTTAATAATCTGTATCTAATACTATTTAATTAAGTGCATAATTATTTAAGTTTATAATTTTGTGTAAATTGAGCGAAATAAAAAAATTCAACATTCTTTCTAAAAACTATTGTTTAATAATTTGTCTTTTTTTGCTTGACGTAACTTTTCGGGTCACTTTGCTGCTCACAAATAAATTTTTTAAACTGTTGAAATTATATCTTATTTTATTTTTGAAAAAAAAATAAAATAAGATATAATTTCAACAGTTCAAAATTTTTGTGATAAATGTTTAGAATCAATAACATTTTCAAAGACTGAAAATGTTATTGATTCCAACATTTATCACAAAAATTTTGAACTTCAAATGTGATTATCAAATCTATGGTCACTATCTAATCATCCCATGTTTAATATAAAAATGTAGTTATGAAATCAAATAGATTTAAAATATTGAATAAAATTTTATTGCACAGCTGTTTATAGTTTCAAATGTACGGTTTTGTTCATTTGAGCAGGTGGAATATCAAAATTGGAAGAACACAAATTTAACTTTTTTGAACAAAACGTACTCTTAGATAAAATACTATTAGATATTTTGGATCAAAAACCAAGAAATACCAAGGATCGAATTGCATCAAGACCATGCATCAAAATAACTTGGACTTAACAAACTGGGAAAAGACTTTACAAATGTTGTGTTTTTTTTCTATTTAAGTTGCCATTTCCATAAAATACTTCTGTTATCTTTCTTATTGTTATAACATTTTTAATACTATCAATTTTAAAAACTCATTTAAATTATTCGGTTTTAAATAAAAACTTCAGATGCTTTTAGAATGATATTCGGTTTTAAACAAAAACTTCAGATGCTTTTAGAATGATATTCGGTTTTAAATAAAAACTTCAGATGCTTTTAAAATGATATTCGGTTTTAAATAAAAACTTCAGATGCTTTTAGAATGATATTCGGTTTTAAATAAAAACTTCAGATGCTTTTAAAATGATATTCGGTTTTAAATAAAAACTTCAGATGCTTTTAGAAGATTTTATTGGATAACTCCTCTTCTTTTTTTATAACAAAACAAATATTTTGTTTAATTAAGTTAATACTATGACAACAGTATAATATGTACTTACATAAATGATATATGTAAATACGTATTGTACTAACTAATTACACAAAATATTCGCCTGATACATAAACACAGTAACAATAATTATGATTTTTTAAGCTCGAAAACATTAAAATTAGAGGATAATTTAAAAACATGCTAATGAATAATATCGAAATCACATCTCTATTGTTGTTCAAATGTATAAATTTACATCAAAAATTTATACAAACTATTTAGAATAAAATGAAATAATTTATACTCATATTATAGCATGTATTCAAAAATTTATATGCTTATACAGTAATTACATATACACGTTTAACACAAAAATAAAAACTAGGGTTCTAAAAACAAGTATTAGAAGAGTTATACTTTGACATTAAAAAAAAATTAAATCCAACAAACAGAAAAAAGAAACTAATTAAGAAGATATTATTCCAAAATTAAAAAAAAAAAAATTTTACTTTCAACGCTATGTGTCAACTATAAAAAAAAAGTTCCTTCATCTATGATATTGCGAAAATTTTGATAAATAAGGGCGTCAATCAGAGTTGCTGTCCCAGTCGGCGTGACAGCTCTCAACGGCCCTGGATATAACCGTTGTTTAATAATCTGAAAACTCTAATTTTTACTAAATAAACTTTTATCTCCTAATTTTTATGCTTAAAATTATAAAAATTGATCCCAAATACTACCAAAACATTGTTTAAAAAAAATGAACACAAACACCTTATATGACGTTTAGTTAAAAATTATATTGAAGTTAAAATTTACTCTAAAACCAGAAATTTTTCCCCTCAATTATAAAATATAATAATCAATAACGAAATTGAATTACTTGGAACAAAAAACGATTTTAAATGGAAAATAAAAAAAATAATTTAAAATAAATACTAAAAGCATAAAAAACCTTTTCTACAGCTGCACGCGTAAACCGTATTTTTGAATGACAGTGGTTCGTTTTAAGACAACTTTCCCATAAATATATATAGCAGCAGAACTTGATATAACTCAGTCCAAGTCCAACCCAGTTGAAGTCAGAGTAATAGAGCAACTAATTTTATTTATAGCCCTAAATAGGGAGAAAAAAGTGCCAAAGATTTTTTAAAACTATGTACTTTAATTAATATTTCAAGTAATAACGTTTTCAGGTAGTAACTTTATGATTATCACAAATTTCTTTCATGTCGCTAAATATTACACTTTTTCTATAATACTTACTTTTAAACTTGTTTTCGAATGAGCCGAATAATTTGTTCATATAACCGTTACAATTAATAAACGCCACTGTGAGACATTAAAATAATTTTTCAATTATACACCAATCCATCTAATCATAGAATTAAGTCTTTAGAAAAGACTTGAAGTATACTTAATGAAGACCCTAATAGTGCTAACAAAAGTTTGGAAAAATTTAAATTGGGAACCAAACTACAAAGATTTCTTAATGTTGTCAAGTGTGGCTTGGTTAGAGTATCTTATAACTCAAATTCCCCAATGGGCACAGGATGTAAAAATGACGCTATTTAAAAGTCTTTTGAAATTCTTTTGGAGGTTCAAAGGCGTCTTATTTACCACTGCTCCTTGCAGTTAACAACACAGCAACTACTTGATCAGAAACTAGAGTAAATAACTACGAGTTTTTTTTCAAACTTATATTATTAACGTCAGTAAGATAAAAAAAGCAGTTTGATATTCTCTCTTGATTTGGTTTAAATAACAGAAACAGCAAACTGTATACAGTTTGCTGTTTCTATTTTGTATCTACTCTATAGGGTAGAGCGAGGATAGTTGAGCATAGTGGTAAGTTGGGCAGTTAAAGTATCTTGAAAACCATGCATTGCATGACAAAACATCTAATGGGGTTAGATTACATTAAAAATTTGTAGGACCTCAGTCAAGTATGATACATAGGCACTTTTTTTTATTTTTTTTTTACAACTACATAGTTTTTACAAGTTTTAACTATGTATACTTTCATTACAAATACATTCAAAAAGTTTCTTAAATAATTGAAATAATATTTGTTGCACAAAGTAATAAAATAAAGCAAAATGGTATTACAATTTATATTTTGAGAAAACAAGATAAGTCTGAAAAAGAAATAAACCTTTAGTTATGTAGTCAAGAGGAGCTTGCAGAAAACTGTGTAAAATCTTGTCATTGTGAACCCTTATTTTCATTAATTTTATGAAGTCATAAATGTTTTATTTATAACTTATATTTTTTTTCAGTAAAGCACGAAGCATAACAAAAACATGTTTGCTTATATATTTAAGTTTTGGATTATTGTTTGACAGATTTTTTATATTTCAATGACTCATAAGATTTAAGAAAATTTCCATATATTTTCTTGTATCTAAATAGAGACTTTTTAGATTAGCTTTTAAGGAATTTATGTTTTTGATAAAAGATATTGAGGAATTTTTCGGTATTAATTTGCTATTCAGGTAAGAACCGCGACATGCTATAGAGAGTTGGGATAATTTTTTTATCGCTCTAATGTCAAATTTATTTATATTAGCTTTAAAAAAGTTGTTTATAAATCAATTTAGAACAATTCACATTTTATGTTTGAGCATAAACAAAATATTTTGAACTAAATTATGTTCAAACCTTTTCAATTTTGGACCAAAAAAGTGAAGAAATAAAAATGCTATTTTTCTCTTAGATGCTTATCCCAGTTAGCAGATCTCAATCGGTCCGTTGCTGGCTGGCCAGTTCTGGTGTACCAGTACAGGTCAAATACTACACCATTTAAGCTAGTATAGAAATTTAAATGGAACGTAGTCTGCTCTGGTGAGCCATTTGTGGACCTGCGTTAGACCAGTACGGGTTTGCCACTTGCGGATTGCTGATACCCTATCACTGGCTTTCCAATCGCAGAACACTAAAGCACCAGCACTGCGCCTGTTCAGGTAAGACAGTGCCGGACCTTGACGAAACTAGTAAGCAAATCGTTGCTGGCCCAGCTCTGGTCAGCCGGTTACGGGCCGTCTCCGCAGCATGCGTTGGGCCATTGCGGGATTATTACTATTGTTGCTAATAGTAATAAACTTTATCTGCCATCATTTATGTGTTGCTATTTTACTAATTTATCAGACTTTTGATTATATTTATTCTTTTTTTACTAAGTTTAGCAGCTCTGAAAAAAAAAAGTTAAACTAAATATCGAATACAAACAACTTTAATATACAAGAATTTTGTGGTAAAGATATATCATTATTTTTTAAAGATAAATATATATATATATATATATATATTTTTAAATGTAGTAACTTTGAAATCGGGCTTCAAAGTTCAAGATCGTTGTATAAAATGATATTTTTATATTTTATAACACTTTGTTAATACTAATTTTTGCATAAAAACAAAAAATATATAATATGTAGACACGCTTACTGTTAACGAAGATGCTCAACCCATTTGGGGCAGCACAGTAAACTTTTAAACTGTATGTCGTATCTTCTTAAACAAATCCAAAAGTAGACTTTTTTTTTAAACAATTTTTAGTAGGTTAAATTATCTTTCCAATAATAAAAAAAATGTAAATTCGACATGCGGTTCATGAGATACGTTAGAAAACTGCTCATAATACCAATATTATAAGCAAATATTATTATCAAATAATATCAACATTATTTCTCCAATCCTAGTTTTGTAAAACTTCTTTATTGGAAAGTTTCTTTACCACAAACATTATAAAAAAAGTTAGGTTACTTACTTTTTCGTTTTCTTAACGCAGTTAATAAACCACAATTTATTGAATCACCTTTTATTTTTATTTATAAAATCATTTTTCATTTTTTATTTGCAAACGTTACTTTTGTGCGTTTATTGTTGCAGCAATTTAGAGTAAAATGTCAAAACTTAGATTTTGGCATCATTTTTTTCCAAACTTTATAATCTTTCGTTTGATATAACCATCTTGTAATATTTGATAGTAAAAAAAATTTTAAAATTACATCTTTCGTGATTTTGAGCCTTAGCAACTCCTTAGCAACAAAACAAAAACTTTTACTTAACCCCTAAAGTCTGAGTTAAAATGGCTTCTTTTAAAACAAAGCAGCATATATCACCAAACTCAATTCCACCATAGATTAAAAATCTGATAATATTAGTTTAATAAAGCTTTCCAGACGATCAACTATTATTGAAATATCTTTATGGCTCGACTCAAAGTCTGATAGAGTTCTTGAATGCTACCATAAGGTCCAGAGTTCCGAAGAACACTTTTTTTTATTAAAAAAAATAGCTGAAATAGGAACATACTATGCTATTATTTGTTTCAATAATGGTAGTAAAGGTATTTTGAGTGTTTTAAACTTTGACTGAGTATATAACAGTCATAACATCTATTCAATTTAACAAATCTTGTGTGAAGCAAATAAAGCGAAAGTCAATACAAAAGTGTATAAAATAGTGAAAAAAATTTAAATCAGTAGCCAAAGGATTTAGTGATAAATAAAAGTCCAATAAAACTAACAATCATGTATGTTTTTGATGAACATTAAACAAGGTTTTACTTGAAAAAAATTTTAAATGTGTTTTTTACAACTTTAGATTTTTGTAATACAAAGGTAACTTTGAAACGTGTTATCTTTACATTGGCTATTGTTTTTTGACTGAAATTTTCAATGTATACTCAGTATACTTAAGAAACTCGATTAATTAATAGGATTTTAAAAATTCTTTTTCAAATTTTTTTTAGTTAAGAAATTAGTTGCCATGTTAAGTCAAATAACTCAGTGTTTTAAGCATATTTTCAATAATTTGTGATTAAAATTAAAATAAGTCTTTAAAACTAAAAATCCATTTGTCAACCGGAATCAAACATTATAATGCATCAATCTACAAAGTTTGAACGAGAGAAAATTTATATAAGGGAAGATATTACGTCACAAAGATATTCAATTTTAGGCACTTTTTAGACAGTTTTTCCGTCATTATGGATGTAAAAAAAATTTTTTTTTTTTAATTTCATTTTTTTAAATATATATCTCACCATTTTATAAGTGTTTGACTTTATTCCAATTATATATTTAAAAAGTGCTTTTTAGTAGTTTTTTTTTTAGTAGTTTTTTTTTAGTAGTTTTTTTTTAGTAGTTTTTTTTTTAGTAGTGTCCCACTATAAAATAAAAAAAGAGAAATTAAAGTTTAAAAATTTATTTTCTGATAATTTATATATTTTTCAAACAATCGCAATAGCAATAAATAAGTAAATATTCTTAAGAAATACTCGATAAGTATATTTTCATATTTGCTAAGTTACATTTTTATTTTTATTAATTTTTTTATAGTTAATCAGGTGTTCTAAGAAATCCTTACGGTCTTATCACAGAGCACTGTAACACTGTGGAAGAGCATTTAACTAGGATGTTTACTGCGTTATTGCATTTAACTAAAGTGTTCAAGCCTCCTTTCTTACCAATGATTCATATTTGGCCAGAGCCGGTTATGAATATCAGCCGGTTATGAATATCAGCCGGTTATGAATATCAGCCGGCTATGAATATCAGCCGGTTATGAATATCAGTTCCAGTATCTCTAGTTCCAGATCTCCAAAGAAAAAACTCTAACCACTACACTACGGCTGCACTTATAATTAAATGATTTAATTTAAAATTTTTAAAATATGTTTTTAAATGTGCAAGAATGTAAAGCGATCCTTGAGATAAGACCATTTTGTCTTTTAAAAGTTTCGCGCGTTCTTTTTACAGTGTTACAGAAGTTTGTTTATTATTTTAGTAAATATCACCTTTTTATATTTTGTTTTCATATGTAAAAATATACTTATTATTATCGAATCTTTATAATGTAATCACGAAGTTGTAATATTAAGAAACAAAAGCTAAAAAATTATTAAAAAGCAGACATCGTTTATTAAACTCTCCAGCTCCAGGTTTCCAGCTCCAGTTCGGCCTTTAAATGTAAAAGTAAAGGTTAAGATTTTTTTCAAAAAAATTACTTATTAATAAGTAACTCGTTAAGGCGAGCAACTAATATGATCCTTTTTTTAAAACTCAATTGCCACAAAACAGGGAATTAAAGCTGATCCCAAATGGAAAAAGATTTCCAAATTTGCTGGCTGCATTTAACGTATGGCTTACGTATTGACAACTAAAATTAAATTTTCTGTCATTTCTACATCAATGCTTTTTATACGTCATAAAAAAGCATTACGTATAAAAAGTTATATTTAATACATAGCTTTGTATAAAACGTAGCTATGTGTTAAATATGTGGCTATGTATCAAAGATAGTTATTACAAACTTGAGTACCAAGTATTTTTTTTGTTACAAACTTGAGTACCAAGAATTTTTGTTTGCAGTTTTAACAACTTCTTTTTGAACAACTATTAAATGGCTACAAGTTTTAATTATTAATATTGATTAAGTTATTCTTACTTATAATTGCTAAAAAGAAAATATGTAAAATTAATAAATTAGGAAAACAAAAAATATCAACTACTTCAATTTACAATTAATTAAATAAATAAAATTAGTTTGTGTTAATATACATAAATGTCAATAAATCTGTTAAGTATTTATTAACTACCTACCGGATATTATAGTAGCATGCACTTAGCTTTTTCGTCCGGAACAATTTAGAAAACTTTAATGTTCCGGTTAAAAGATTTAAAATAAAAACTAAAATATTAAGAATTAAAGCTAAATATCAAGTAGTGAGAAGTTGTTATTTGAGCGCTCCATTTTATTGGAAGACAAGAAACCTGATATCAAAAACGAGATATTTGGCTCAAAAGACAAGATAACTAGATACAACAAAATACTTGATACAAAAACCCGAGACTAAAAAAACTGAATTAAAATATCAGGTAAAGTATAATAGTTTTCAAGTTTTCAAAAAGCAAAGTTTTTACTGTTTCACTTTTTTGTTTCTTTCATTTTAGAAAAAATTTTATTTTATTAAATCCCATTTATTAATTTCTTTTTTGCAGATTTTATTTTAAATATTCTTATTAATATCTTAATTATTGTTAATATTTATATTACATATATTATTATTATTATTATTGTTATTATTGTTACAAAAGGTAACCATTAATTGTTTAATTGATTTATGCAAATAGATCTTTTCATTAAAAATCTATTATAAAAATATTTTAGAATGTTTATACTTTATTGTCTTCTTGTGATAAATGTCATTGGATTATCAACTCCTCAAAGTTCATCGATTAGGCCTTCAAAGTCTTCAACAATGCAACCGAGTGTGACAATCGCTGGAACTATGCTACCTTTAATATCTCCTGCTCCTTTGGTTGCAACGTTTCCACCAGCAGAAAAATTAGCATGCGATTTAAATCCTTGTTTTAATGGAGCAACGTGTACAAACCTTATCCCACGAGATAAAAACTACAAATGCGACTGTGCAAATGGTTGGACGGGTGTTAACTGTGATTTTACAACTAGTGGATTTAAAGCAAAAACTGAATTTCAATATCTCAAAGTAGAGAACTTAACTATTTCATCAACTTCATCAATAAATATAGTATATCTTCTACTTGATAACTCGACTGACTTGTTTAAAGAAACGTGCGACGTATTTAAAACCAATATAAACAACACTATATCTGCATCTGATCCAAGTATTTTACTATTAAATCTGAAATGCTTAAGTTTTACATTTTCAAGTTATTACTACGTTACCTATATCATAGACTTCCCAACTAACAACAACATTTCAACCCAACGTTTATCAAAAGCTATTGACAGTGGAATCCAACTTCTTCAGAATAAAAATCTTACAACTGGTTTAGTGTTTAATAGTACTTTTATTGAAGATTTAGACGAATGTCAAAGCTCTCCTGGCTACTGTCATCCATCTGCAGTATGTAAAAACATTTTAGGTGGATACACTTGCCAATGTCCGTCAGGATTTGAAATGCAATTTAATGAACAATGTCAAAAAAGAAATACAAACATTAAAAGCAATTTAATTATTTTTTTACCAACGATTTTAGGAGCGTTTCTTTTGTTAACTGTTCTATTTTGTGTTTTCAGAGCAGTCCGTCAAAAAAATCAAAGTTATGATTTGACAAATGCATAATCTATGACTTAATGAAAAAGTTATAAAGTGGCAAATATAAAAGTTGTGGCTTGACACATGCAAGATATGACAAGGTATGGCGAAGATATTAGGCAATTAAGCTATATAGTTATATCAATTTGTTCCTAAGCAATCGTAAACAAGTTATATGAAATTATTCCTAAATAATCGGTTAATTCTTGAAAAGAAATTAAATTATCAGCGAAGGTACAAGTACTAAACGAGTGAATAAGTAATTATCAAATGATACAGGTAATTATCAAATGATACAAGTAATTATCAAATGATACAAGAAAAGCGTCTGTTTCAAACGTATTTTTTTTTGTGAGACAGTTGTTACTATAATAGAAATTCTATTATTATTTTTATTATTATTATTATTTTACATTAACTTTTTCTAACAGTTTTTTTTTTGAAAAAAAGTTTGTTGAATTGCAAATTAAAAAAAAAAAGTAAAATTTTTTTTTATTATTTATTAACTTTATATTACACGTTTTTTTAAATCAATATTTATTCATATATATTTATTTTTTAATGTACATATAGATATATATATGTGTATATACTTAATGTGTTATGTGTATTAACACATGTGTAACATTTTATAATTAATAAATATCGTTCCTGACTACAATTATGATGTGCTTTTTTAGTCATTTTCGTAAAAAAAACAAAGAAGACAATTATTCATAACTTTAAAAAGTAATTATTCATAACTTTTTAAAATTTTAAAACATACTTTAAGTACGAAAAAAGCACCTCTATAAAATAAAAGCACCAAAGTAGAAGTCAAAGTAAATAATTATTTTACAGCTTTCTCCCAAAGAATGTATAGCTTTCTGGTGGTTCAATTAGCACTGTTTTTTTCACCTTTTATCAAAATGTTTTTGATAAAAGGTGAAAAAAACAATTATTTTTTAGATTTTTGATTATTATAAACGATAATTTTCTATCAAAAATAAGAAAGTTCATTTTTTCATGAGTTTTGTTTAATTTCTGTTTTAAATAAAAAGACTATTTCTTTTAAAATCTTTCTTCTTTTGGAAAATTTTTTTTTTGCATTTAGGGTCTCCTTTGGATCGGTAAAACTAGAGGTGGCACACAGGTCTGAAAACCAACAATAAATGCTCTAAATCGTTGTTGAAGTTTAAAGAATTACACTGAAAAACGCTAATATTCGCCATTTTTCATACTCGGTTATAAATAAAATTCTTTTCAACAATGAATTAAAAAAGGTTTCTATCAAAAATGTTAAGCAAAACTGTTAAAAAATGCTGAGCACATCATTTTCTGATTTATCTCTAGCCCAAACCCTAACCATGTCTCAAATCATGTACGTTTAATCGCGCCAATCCCTATTTGTCAGTCGATGTATGTGCATTTAGTTGTGCCAATCCCTATTTGTCAGTCGATATATGTACATTCAATTGTGCCAATCCCTATTTTTAAGTCGATGCATGAACATTTAATTGCGCCAATCCCTATTTGTCAGTCGATTTAAGTACATTTAAAAAGCAAAATCTTAAATTAATCTTTAAAAAATTAATTAAAAATATATAAAATATATTAATAAAAACATTTAATTTAAATATAATTTAATTTTGACGACAATAAAAACCGGGTTGCATAATTATGAAAAAAGATTTTTTAAGCGATTGATTTCAAAATGCAAATTTTGATCTAAAACGTTTTGAAAAAATGGTGAATATTAGCGTTTTTTAGTGTGATTTTTTAAACATCAACAGCGAATTAGAGCACTTTTTGTTGATTTTCAGACCTATGTTTTTTTATACGATTCTTAATCAGCATAAAATTCTCTATCATAATCAGCAATTGAAAATAATAATAAAAAAAGGAAGGGGGGGGGGGAGAGAAACTGCAGTAGCGCCAGAAAAGTTGTTGTTAATGACAATGACAAAAACAACATAGTATAAAATAGCTATAACACAACCATGAAAACTGTTTTTTTTTTAAATATTATCAGTAAAAAAAATATTTTTACCTTAATTATGTAGAATTTTAGTTTCTCTCTAACTAATGATTAATGCATTTAATTTTACATTATGTCACAATATCACCCAAATCAACTGTCACTGTTGAAAAACACATTTCAACATATGTAGATGTTTGTACATTATGTCATTGCTCACAAAGGAAAGATAAAAAAAACTTTGAAGGTTGATATTCAAGATTACTTGAATTTAATTATATAATAATTAAATTATATAATAAATAAGATATTTAATACATTTTACTTTTACAAAAAATCAACAATAATTCAATCTAATCTATAATAGTTTTTGAAAAAATTGTAACAAGGACAACTATTGCACAAAAGTTGTTAATTTTTTCCTTTCTACCAGTTTGTATTTCTCAATTTTCAAATTTAGAACTGTTAAAGAAAGATCACAAAGTTTTTTTCAAAGACAAAGACTTTTCCTACACTGGTGTACCATTCATTTTTACAGGACATACTTCTCTTGACTGTCAACTAGAAATGGACAGAAACATTAGAGCAAAAAATCAGTAAAGAAAAAAAAAAAAAATGAATCAGTATGTTACACAGTTCATTTAAAGCATATAACAAAGTTAACCAAATCTTTATTTCCATTTTATTTATGTTTGAAATAGACTTTATATTTTTATATTTGTCAAATCAGTTAGGCAATGATTTTATTATATATATATATATATATATATATATATATATATATATATATATATATATATATATATATATATATATATATATATATATATATATATATATATATATATATATGTATATATATATATATATATATATATATATATATATATATATATATATATATATATATATATGTATATATATATATATATATATATATATATATATATATATATATGTATATATATATATATATATATATATGTCAACCTTGCCAGTCCAGCGATTTACTTAAATTTGAATGATTTTAATTTTTTTTTATAAATTTAAACATAATTATGTCCTTTTTATTAGTTGCTTTTGTCATCACTTGATTATTTTGCGTACTGTTAAAACATGGTTTTAATTCAGTAAATTTATATGATGTAAGGTTTACTCTATTAATCATTAGTCAACAGTTAGGAAGAAGCTAGAACTTTACATAATAAGGTAAAAATAATTTTGTTTACTGATAGCATAATAAAACTAGTTTTTATAGTTATTTTGTGCTTTCCAATTTTGTGCCACTATGTTGTTTTTTTGTCGTTAACATACTATGTTGTTTTTTTAATAATTATTAACAGTAACTATGCTCATAAATATTTACGCCAAGCAGTGTTATTAAGTTGTGTTATAAAGCCTTTTTTAATTATTAAGGAGACACATATTAATGTCTGTAATGTGTGCTTACAAGTATCTTATGCTATGCGCTGTTGTTACTGTGTTTTGTATTGATAGAGCTAGGCTGTTATAGCTAATTTTTTTATTCATTAAATTTTCTATTACCAATTTACTATCCTAATTCCAATTTTGTTATTGTAATTGAAAATTGTATTTTTTTTTCTATTTCTTTTTTTAGGCATTAGCAGGCTTTTCTTGACTTTCCTCCTCTGGTTCCTGCTGTGTTGTAACAGCTTTTAAAAGGAACTTAACTGTTGTTAATGTTTTTATGTCATTATGTCAACTATAAGCCATGACATTGCTGATCAAGAGCCAAACTTAAAGTAATATTTATTGATATATTTATATTTAGTTATATTTTCTTAGATAATATATCAAGTTATATTGTTATGAATGATTTAATTACTAATAACCTGTATTACGGGTTGCTTACTGCTAGTATTTATGAATAATGTTACTTGTGATATAGCTCTGATTATAGTATATTATATTATCATTAGAACCTTATCACAAGTAAAATGTTATATTATATAGCTATATGAAACTATTTACCTAAAATATTTTGTTTCACCCAAGAAATCCAGTACAGGATGAACATGTCTAACATATGTGTATAGAATAACTTGTAACTAAACAACAGTATTCAATTTTTGTATATAAATACCTTTTTACCTATAATTTTTCATTTTTACAGCTAATAAGAGATTCATGGTTAAGAAAAGAAACTTCAAAAAAACTTCATGTAGCCATGTTGGACAAAAGAAATTTAGTTATGCGTAGAAAATTTTAGTATTGCCAGATATTTCTGCTCATAACAACCATGCTACAGGAGATTTTAGTAACATTTTTTTGTTAAGTTTAATTTTTATCTCTTGTTATTTATTATTATTATTTTTTTTTTTTTGCATTTTATTTTCACTTTGCTTATGACTGCTCAATACATTTACGATAGCAGGTCTCTGTCAACCTTTTTCTGAGGATCTGATCGTAAAAATTGGAAAATTAGTAAAAAAGGTGTCAACAATGTTCTAGAAATGAGGCAACATCTTGATTTTTTTGTTCAAGCTCAATTTACTTCAGGTAGTGTTCCTCACAAAGAAAACAAGCATTACTTTCCACCGGATAAGACCATTCAAAACCATATGATGAATGGAAGGAGAAAACTTTGCATATCTTTGATAGATCAAGAATGTTTGCTTGATAAAATTAATGAATGGAGAATCATCTTCAAAGAAGCTATGATAAAATTCAGACCAAAAGGTGTCAGTATTCTGGAAGACAATGATCCACAGCTTGAAGATTTATTGTTGTTTGTATACCAAAGTAAGTGGCAAAGGAGACTGCTTTTGCGATTTGGAAATGAGCTTATTTTCTTTGATGCTAGATATCGCACAATAAGATATGCTCTTCCTTTATTTTTTCTAGTTGTCAAGACAAGCACTGATGATCAAGTTGTTGCAATTTTTGTATGTGAGAATGAAACAACAGAAGCTATCACAGAGGCACTGATGTGCATTAAAAAGTGGAATCCTTTGTTTTAATCTAAATTTGTTTTAACCGATTATTTTAATAAAGAGATAAACTCATTAGAGTATATGTTTTCAGGTAAGGATTTCTAGAATATGCGTTTGCATGAACTGTTTTTGCTGCTTTTTTTTATTTGAAGTATTGTATTATTTATCTTTAAAATGAGATATGTCATGTATGTTTTATTTAGGATCAAGTGTCTTAATTTGTGACTTTCACAGAGAACAGGCTTGGGAAAGATGGTTCTAAAATCACTAATGGATGTTCCACAGTAAAAAAAGCAGTTAAGTTACAACTTTGTAAAATTGCTTACTCAAAAACAGAAAAGATTTGAATAAAAGCTGTATATGCTTTCAAAGAGTCAGAAGAGTGGAAAAATCACCCAAAACTTAGACAGTACTTAAATACCACTTGGTTATGCAACCAAAAGGTTAGTTTAATGTTAATAAAAAATTAAACCATTTTTGATTTTATTTATTTTGAATATCCTTTTTCCTTTGAACTTATTCTACATCTTATTAGTTACTAAATTTATAACTTTTTCTTTTTCTAGAGAATTCCAATAGTTTTTTTTAATTTTACTCAGAGATGAGTGTTTGCTTTTCTGTGACATTGCCTTTGCGAAATCAACACAAACAATGGTACTGTAAGACAGAACCAATCTTTAAAATACAGCTTTTTGGAAAAAAAGAAGAACTCTTTCACAACTATGCTAAGTGTTTGCATTGATGAATTCCTTCCTCAAAACTACATGTTTGTTTTTTATAAGCATATGAAATTTTTGAAACAATTTCGGGTATGCTTAAGCAAAAAGTTAAAAGAGGCTCAAAAATATGCTTAAGCTTAAGCATAGCTCTAATAAAATATGCTTATTTTGATACTTTCTAAAAGTGTGCGCGTTAATAAAGGTTATTGGGTATAAGAAAAATAAAAAGTTGACTTATGCTCTGTATTTGCTTTGGTTTTAATGTAGCTGAATTAATGTTGTAGTATAATAATAAAAAATAATATATATATACTATATAAAAATGCTATCAATAAAATCAAAGATATGAACTTTGCGTTCCTTCTCATCCGGACCAATAAAGATTTTATCTGAAAGAATTTTGTTAGCATCTTCATTTATAGCATCATCTACCTCCACCGGTTAAATGATCAACCCATAAGAAACGTTTCTTCCTTTGCTTGTCATACTTCGAAGTATTTAAAGCTTTCCATGCTTACCCCGCCCAATGTGTAATCAAAATTTGTCTCTCTTTTGCAGTTTATGGCATTTCATTACTGACCATCTATCAAAATGATTATCTCTATCAAGCCATTTTTGATGTTCAATGGCAATAAGTCTTTTCAGAGTGGCAGCATATCCTGCTTTAACTGTTTGCAAAAAGTCAGTGGCACTTAGTAGACCGTACTAGAAGAGAAGTTCTTTTGCAGCAGCCACAGCATCTTTAAAATCCTCCTGCATCTATTCCTTCAAATTTCCCAGCAAAAGAACAAATTTATCAAGCTTTTATTCTTTGAGAAATGGAAGGAGTGTTTTATCACACCTGTGCTTACAAACGTTTTGGTCTAACCAAGCATTATTCTACAATTAGTTGCAAAACTTTTTTTCCGATTCCGCCTTTAAATCTATGCCTTTTAAGTTTTTCACGTTTTACCTTCTCAAGCGATATCTTAACATTTTCAAGTTTCGTTTGCGCATTTGCTCGAGCTTTTTTGAAGACTCTTAATCAACAGAATTTTTTCTTTATTTTTTCCCGCTTTTTAATTACCATCAATTAAAGTTGACTGGGAGATTAACAAACACAAAAGGGCTATTTTGCACTGGGATTTAACTTTTTTATTTAGACAAAATGAAAAACGTGTAGGAGTTCTTAAAAATTGATCTTATAATGATCACTTTATAATTTATTTTTTATACATTCTATGTATATTTACTATTGTTGCGCACAAAGAAATTAACTTAGCTTTTAATTTTTAGGCTAAAACATATCGATGCATATTTAATTAAATATTCAAATAGTAGAATTCAAAATGATGCGACCGTGAAACTCATTCAAAATTAAGGTATTTTTAGAAAATATTGTTGATATATGTTTTGATACAGCCGCCAGCAACACACGTTTTGTGTACAGTGGGGAAGTCTTGTAAATATTTCGAAGCAAAATCTTTAATAACTGATATTGAATACTCAAGATTAAATTTTTTTGAAAACCTACTGACATCAAACCCAAAATATTTAATTAAACAAATGCAGTTATAAATATGGACATACCAACGCCTCGACACGAAAACATTTTCAAGAGAAGTCATTTATTGTTTTTTTAAACGTTTAAATTCTTTTTTGTATATAAATGTTGATTATTAATTATTGAACAGCAGAAAAAAATATATATATCTTGACTTAACAAAATTTTTTCTACTTTGGGGAAACTACCAGCGCACAGTTAGGTAAAAGTGTGTCAAAATACCAAAAAATCATTATTACATAGTTATTGGTACAGTTTATTAGCAGAAATATTAAAGTACACATTAAACATCAAACAAGTTTTGATAACTTATATATATATATATATATATATATATATATATATATATATATATATATATATATATATATATATATATATATATATATATATATATATTAAAGGTATGCCGGAACCAGTATCTGCCGGGTCCCCGATTCCGTTATCCCGGTGGTAAAAACCGGGTCCGAGACCGAATACCCGGCACCGAGTCCATTAGAAAAAGTAACAAAAAAAAAATTAAACAAATAAAAAATAATTTAGGCAACACTTTTTTGGCGTGTTTTATTTTAGTTTCTTTTAAGATTTTTTGTTTGTGACAAATAAAAAACGTTTTCAGGGTTCGAAATAATTAAAAAGTAGACGATCAAATAATTTTTTTGCCAATAATTAATTGAAAACTTCATTTGAACAGAATTTTGGATTTTTAAAAACGGCTGAAAAATAATTAAAACCCTTACCTTAAAAGTTAAGTCTGTTAAAAATATTTTTAAAGATACCCTGGTACATCAACAAAATGGCATATTCCGGGTACCTGGTAAAACCACTTACCAAAAACAATTACCAGATCCCCGGGTCCGAACCGGGTCTCTAATGTATATATATATATATATATATATATATATATATATATATATATATATATATATATATATATATATATATATATATATATATATAATATATATATATATATATGTATATATATATATATATATATATATATATATATATATATATATATATATATATATATATATATATATATATATATATATATGCAATGCATCGACCTTTGATGAAGTCGACAATTATTATTGTGATTTATATAAGCACAAGTTGCATTACCCCATATTGTATAAGGTTTTCGAACAAAGTTGATTATTGTGGTATTGTTTGGAATTCTGCTACCCAACAATGTACATGGAAGGCAGTATGCTCCATCTTCAATAATAAAATGAGTAAGCTAACCAGGAATATTCAAGTAGCCATTTACGTAAAAATGATCTTTTTTTTTCCACCAGAAACAGGAAAAACAAAAGACAAGTTAGGAAAAAATATTTTATTAAGTAGATTTAATAACATTGAATTATCTTTCCCAGCAAATATATGTCTACCGCGCTCATAGTAAATAGAAACATCATAAAAAGGAAGGTTTAAAGACTGATCTTATGTACACGAAATACAATTAAGTAAGATTAGATTAAGAGTAATATCAATTAATTTACATCTATAATTTTAGTTAGTCTTTGCAAATATGCATTATCTATGCAAATATGCATTATCTATGCAAAACTTTATGTGAGATTGAACTGATGATTTTTTATTTGAAAATAGATTTTTATGATGTTGACAAGATAAATTAAGAACTTTAATGGTAACCAAAAAATTCGATAGATCACTTGGCAAAACTGAACACGATCCTCTTGATAAAGCACTTTTGACAAATTTCTTTGAGCATAAAACTTTTCTTTTCACGATAGGGACAAAATGATTTGGTGACCACATATCTTTACCCCTGGAAATAGAGCGACAATTAGTGTTACTCCATAAAGTACTCAGAATTTCTTTAAACTTATTCAAAATTAAAAATAAGACAAAAGCTACAATAAAACGGGATTTTACTGCTTTCTTATAAATTCTTTTGTTATGTTTTTGTAGATTCCTTTGGTTTATTTGTGAAAATGGTAAAATAAACTTGAGGATTGAGGAGGAACCTAAGTTTTTTACGACAAGTTTTTCTGTATAAAAACTTACTTAAAATTAAAAGGTAGTATTAAATAAATAAGATAAGTAATAACACTTAAGGTATAACTTAAAAATTATATTTAAATATATATTTATAAACTATATTTGAATATAAATACATGTTATTCTTAATGTATTATTTCACACTGTTAAAATAGTAGAATAATGCTAATAAAGAGTTATTAAGCTAAAAAAGAATAAAAATAAAACAAATTACTAGATACTACATACTTAATTTTGAAAACCAGCTTCTATCGACTAATATTATTTTGATAGTAAAAACTCATACTAAAGACACTAGTCACTATGAATATAAGTAAACACAAAATCATCCATGCTATTCATACAGTTTGTTTAATTGATAAGAGGTTACGTGCTAATTGTTTTATTATACGAATAATTTTACTCCATTTCAGATACTCCTGGTAACATTACAATCACATGACATATTCACAGTTAATCTTGTAACTTATACAAAATTCCATATATTCTTTATTAGTTGTAAAATATATATACAGATTATTAGTTGTAAAATATATACAAGTTATTGTTACTATATTGGTGTAACTCTATTTAAATTTTCCAGATTATCTTGTTGCAATAGTTTGTTATTTTTAAAGTATATGAAGACTCAAAACAGTTCACAACTCTCACAAACCCTTGTTATACTGCGATAAATCACTGCAATTATCAACACTCATGTCAAAAAACTGTATGCAAGTTGCACTAAACCCCACTAAGTGTCTTTTGGTCTCAGTATCAATTCAAAAGTCTGAGGCAATTATCCTGACGGTATACTCTGAAAATAATCCTTTTGGGATAACACAATGTAATACCTTATAAAGATACCCCGGTGTAGATCTAGAGCAGGGACGTGGTGGCCCAGTACGAAGGTACGAGGACTTGTACTGGGCCCTTAATCTGGCTCAGGAAACTGGGCCCCCAATCCTCAAACAGAAAAAATTTATTTTAGTTCTATAAGTTTCTATCAGGGCATTTTTTACAACATTTTATTTAACTTGCTTTCACGTATGTTTGTTTATTTGGTGTCCGCGCAAAACAAACACTAGGTCAGCGGTAATAATAAAATAAATACGATAAACTTTAGTTTTGCGTAAATAAAAGAAATAACACTTAACTTATAAATAATGATTAAAAATAATAGTTAAAATTTTTGAAGTAAATAAGTAACCAATGCCCTGGTTTCTATCATAGGACTAGTTTTAATTCTATATTTATTTATGCTTCAGGAGAAATGAAGGAACAAAAAAAGAAAGAATTAACATGAAAATACATATCTGGTGCTGAAAAAAATGCTTAAAAACGACACCATGAATTAAATGCAGCTGGCAATGATCCAAAACAATTAAAGTTAACCGCAGGTCTCACGTCAGTGCAAGGACCACAAATACAGAGAAAAGCGGGACATCATTTACAGTAACAGAGAATTTAGAATTAACATCAACATCCATTATGAATATCACAAGTAAGCCTATTATTGAAACAGAGCCAATAACAGAGATTAGTGACCAATTGTCTGTAAAAGAAACAGACAATAATCAAGATATCATAATTGCAGCAGATAAAGGAGCAAAACTACAATATTCAGGCACATTCTGAAACCAAAACATTACTAAAACTGAGAAAGTGCCTGTCGAAATGGGTAACTATAATGTGCCTGTAACTGCAGCGGCGGACCTAACTCTAGCAGAAAAGATTATTCAGAAGCAACTAGACAACGTTGTAAATTTCAATAAAATGATCCAGCTAAACTTCTAGAGCTGAAAAATGCAAAGACAATTGATAAAAAGCAATTTAATGTATTACGGCTAAATCAGCTAACAAAACATTCAAGGTTATCTAAGTATTACACTGAATCGGTTAAAGTTAATGACATTGAAATTGTGCAGAAAAGGTCATCAAAACGTCTAACTTACTCTATACTATTGTTTGTTTATGCTTTGGATCGAGAGAGGAGACAAATTCTTTACGTGATGGGTTTGATAATTGGTCAAATTTAAGTCACATCATAACAAAGCATTGCATCTAAAAAAACCATCGAAATGCTGCTGATGGTATGGTCCATGCATTTTCAGTCTCCACAATTGATAAAATTTTAAATATTGAAACCATGAGACATCTGAACAAAAAACGTAAAAAGGCGGAGAAACTGCATCAATACATAATACGAGTTTTTGATGATATTCGGTATTTGATCGCAGAGAGTATTTTTTTACGTGGAAATGAGGAAGCCAACTTATTTACAATGACTCTGAAAAAAGTAAAATCTTTTTATGTGGCGTGGGTAAATTTCTAAAGTTGTTAAATTTACTCAGTCAGTGTGATGAGGTGTTGAATGAAAAAATTTCAAATGCTTGCAGTACTCAAAAACAATCAGCTGGAAGGGGTGCTAGAATAACGCCTCTTTCTAATAATACACAAAACAAGCTAATTCATACTACGACATAGATAGTCAAGAAGGGTATTTTAGAAGAGGTAAATAACTCAGTATATTTTTCACCAATAGCTGATGGCACCAATGATATTACACTCTGTGAGCAAACTTCTACTGTATTACGTTATGTTACGCTTGCTGTAGAAGAGACCGTTGTAAAGGAACATCTGATTTCAATAGTTGAAACTGGAGAATTACTGATGAAGGAAAAAGTAAAAAAATCAAAGATGAAATCAAATCAATTAGATATTTAAAAGTGTGTAGCCATGTCCTTTGATGGTGCGAGCAGGATGCAAGAAATAAACAAAGGAGTTGCAACAGATTTGAAGCAGTGTTCTCCCATGGCAACAAATATTTAATATGAATCTCATGGATTTCATGGTTATGAAAGTTTATGCAAATTCTTCCGTTGTTTCTGTTAACTTTTTTGGAACAGAAAACAAGCCTGGTAATGTGCAGAAATTAAAGACTTTTCTGTACGGAAACTCGAGGAAACGAAATAATATTTTTGAGAAGTGCAAATCTCTTCCTGAGGATGTGAATCAGTCTATTGAACTGGCTGCTACCCACAGTGTTCGTTTAAGTGCCTTACAAAATGCTACAGACCGACTGCTAACACTATACAGTGCAGTAATCGATTGCCTTGAACAAATTTTAAATGATATGGAATTTAAAATTAATATTCGAAGTAAAGCACAAGGTCTTTTATCCCGTCATATGAAACAATTGTGACTTTATGTCTCTTCAAAGAAATCTTAGGTCCCCTAAATAAAGTTCTTCAAAGAGAAACACTTGATTTTTTTGTTTGGTTTAATGTCTCTCGACGTGTCACTGAAAAAACTTCAAGTATCAAGGGACAGTGCCGACCAAAATGCTATTTTATCTGCTTTTAAAATTGCAACTGAAGCTCAGCTTGAACAGCACACATTTGTTGAGAATAGGACTCGCAGAAAGAAACGACTGGACTCCAATAAAATAGAAGATGAGCGACTTACTCAGATTAATGATCAGTGGCTGGGAGAAGTGTTTTATTTTCTAATGGATTCAACAACAATCAGTTTAATTCACTACTGAAATGGTTGATTTTGTTGAGATCTACAGAAAGACTGCTGAGAAGGATAACAAAACTTTGCCTTCTTTCCTCACCATTTACAATTTTATGCTGAAGACTATGTTAGATGCTGTATTCCATTCTGTTGCAGTTCTATACAAGATATTTTGTACAATTCCATCAAATTCAGCATGAGAGAACATGTCAAAACTAGTCTAGCAAATCGGTTGATATGTCAGTGGAACATGAGAAAATGTGGAATTTGACCCATTCAGACATAATAAAAAACTATGCTGATACAAACTAGTTACGTAATATTTTGTATCCTTGAAAAACTTTTTTTAGTATAAATATAATTTTCCTTGATTGCTTATTTTTCAGGTGCCACCACGTCTCTGATCCAGAGTGGAAATTCTTTTGGGATACCAATCTCGGGCGAAAGTTGGAAGTCTTCTTGTGTTCATACTGTACCATAAGGCATGAATCCATACTGTACTCGAGACACCCATGACACACTTATATCTATAATGTATGTTTATCACCCAAATAATTATGATCACATGATAACTACTTTTAAAACGAATAATTCTGCTCCATCACTGATACTGTCTATACATCACACTTGACATGTCGTTACATCACTTGACTGTCTATACATCACGCTTGACACTACAATTTAGTAGAACAACAGTTAATGACTCTTACTTATCTCGACTATAGTTTATTGTTACTATTTATTTTTACAACATTTTACTTAAACCAGTTTTTTAGTATTTTTCTTACTTTGAGACTCTTTGTTTTCCATTGGACATCTCTCCTTCTGTACTATTAACTCATTCTGCTAAACTCTTTTTAACTGATTATTCATCTCTAAGGCGTTCACTGATTATTCATATCAAAGGCGTTCAAAAAATTATCAGAATATACCAATGATGGTAAATTAACTAATTTCTACCCTAAGAACAATATTTTTAAATATATTTTTAATTTAGGAAATCAACATTTTCAATATTGAATTCGTTAACCTTTATTTCTTTTTTAATTGGCCAAAGTTTAGACTTCTTTTTGATTTCTTAGAGCTCGCTTGATTTCTAAGAATTCAGATTTAATGATTTAACAAGTTTGATTAATAAATCAGCTTTAATTAATAAATAAATTCTTAAAGAGTGGACATTCCGCAAAGATTATCGAACTGCTACTGCTACAGGTTTTGTAAACAGTTGTTAGTAAACAACGATTGCGTCAAAAGGAGTTTAACTAATTACCGATTTTCTAAGTATAATGTAATATAAATATATATGATAAAAATAAAATATATAATAAAAAATAAACAAAGCAACGTCAATTTCTATTGCCAATTTTTGAACAACTTGCAAAAAATAAAAAATAATTGAAACCAAAACTAATTAACAACTTTTAGTATTTTTATTAACTGTTTTCTTTTTTAAAAAAATACTAAAAATTAAAATTAATAAATCCTGATTGAATTTTGATGAAAGTTTTAGATAGAACATTAAAAAAAAGAAAGTTCTTTAGTGTCACCGTGTTAAAAATACGATGAAACAAAGAAATTTAAAAAAAAAGCAGATACGTTTTAACATTGTTCAAAAATTATTGATACTCAAGTAAATTATATATTTTTAAAAGTTTGTCATGAATAAAATATCCTAAGCAGCGTGAACGTACAGCAATATAAAACTTTACCATTGATCCAGAAGTTTGAACCTTGGGAGCATAGTAAGTCCTAAGACGTCTAAAAGCATACTCTGAACGTCTACTTAACGTCGTAGGATATTCAACGCCCAATGGGAAGAAGAACGTTTATGAATCAGCGAGGTTTAGTTGAAAGAAACATGGCTAACTAAAGACATTACTAAGTTTATTAAAAAATAAAAACAAATTTTAAAGCGAAAAACATTTATTAATTAAACGAAACACTAATAAATCAAAAAAATATATAATTCTTATCTTAAATTTTTTACATATCTATAAATATACATATATGTGTAAAAATTTACATTAACTAACGAACATAAGCATATAAATAATAATTAAATCTAATGTGAATTAATAAAATTTAAAATATTTTTTCACTTTTTAAAAATTAAATTATTAAATAATAAAGTAAATGGTATACAAAGAAATAAAGAAGTGCAAACTTTTTTTATAAAATTTAAAACTTTAAATATTTATTTTAATATTCAATATAAAATTATCATATATGCATATATGATAATTATAAATATATATATATATATAAATATATATATATATATATATATATATATATATATATATATATATATATATATATATGTATATATATATATATATATATATATATATATATATATATATATATATATATATATATATATATATATATATATATATATATATATATATATATTAATTAAAAAGCAAATAATTAACTTCAACCAAAATTTTAAATCTATTAAAAATCTCGCTTGAAGCCAATCAACGATGATTCAACCAAAAAAATATGTTCATGGAAAATGTAAAGCGAAATTTGAAAACATTTTGAAACAGTATTCAATTATTCAGTAATCAATTATTTCGACGAGGATAATTGATTTTTTACGCAAACCTTTCCACAAATTTGGTTGCGACAGTTGGTTACCAAATTTAAAACCTGGATTTGTTACAATCTATACTTAGTCATAATTTATACTTTTGAAAAACCATCACACGTACGTTTACGACGAGCTGCGTTGAATAAACACAATGCAACAACAAACAAAAGAAACGTATAACTAACATACTGTTTGCATTTGTTGTTTTTTCCTGGCATTGTCCATTGTATTGCATTATGCAGCGAATAGGACAATGATATAAGTACCCACCTGTATTGTTTGAGCGTGCTGCAGATGGATGACAGTAGTCAGGAGAGTTTTGACATTTGTCTAAATCTTCAATAAAAGTATTATTAAACACTAACCTAGTCGTAAGATTTTTATTCTGAAGTTGGATTCCATTGTCAATAGTTTAACGTAGTAATAACTTGAAAATGTAAAACTTAAGCATCTCAGATTTAATAT
The DNA here is from genome assembly GCF_038396675.1 of Hydra vulgaris. Classification (NCBI taxonomy): domain Eukaryota; kingdom Metazoa; phylum Cnidaria; class Hydrozoa; order Anthoathecata; family Hydridae; genus Hydra; species Hydra vulgaris. The sequence goes on along the minus strand of NC_088928.1, from coordinate 2,259,101 downwards.
TAAAATACTTGGATCATATGCAGATATAGTGTTGTTTAGATTAGTCTTAAATACATTGCACGTTTCTTTAAACAAATCAGTCGTGTTATCAAGTAGAAGATACACTATATTTATTGATGAAGTCGATGAAATAGTTAAGTTCTCTACTTTGAAATATTGAACTCCAGTTTTTGCTTTAAAACCACTTGTAGAAAAATCACAGTTAACACCCGTCCAACCATTTGCACAGTCGCATTTATAATTTGTATTTCTTGGAATAAGATTTGTAGACGTTGCACCATTAAAACATGGGTTTGTATCGCAGGCTAGTTTTGCTATTGATGGAAACTCCTACTCACAGGAGTACGAGTTTCCATCAATCGCTAAAACTATGGTGCCATAGTTTTAGCGATTGCAACTGTCGTTTGGAGTGTTATTAAAGATTTTGAAGGCCTAATCGATGAACTTTGAGAAGTTGAAAATCCAAAGGCATTTATTACAAGAAGACAATATAGTATAACCATTCTAAAATATTTTCATAAAAGATTTTTAATGAAGAAATCTGTTTGCATGAATCATTTAAAACACTTCATGGTTACATTTTGTCAAATTTATAAAAGAAAATTATAAAAATTATAAGTCTATTAATAATAATGCGAATATGTATTATTAAAATTTATTGATTTTAAAAACAGTTATTAATCATACTAATAAATTTAATAATTACATTACTACTTTATTCTTCTTAATATGAAAAGTTTTATTTGTTTTACAGGCCCGTAGGAACAAAAATTATATTAGGAAGAGGGGAAGGGGGGAGCTGGATTAAGTGGTCCGAAATAGTTTTAAGGACCTTTATTTTTTAGTCGTTTTATCAGTCAATGTTTTCAAAGTTATTTATTTGAAAAATTATCGGGGGGAGAGGGGGCAAATGCCCTTATATGTATATATATATACATATATATATATATATATATATATATATATATATATATATATATATATATATATATAATATATATACGTATATATATATATATATATATATATATATATATATATATATATATATATATATATATATATATATATATATATATATATATATATATATATGTATATACATATATATATATACATATATATATATACATGTATATATATGTGTGTGTATATATATATATATATATATATATATATATATATATATATATATATATATATATATATATATGTATATATATATATATATATATATATATTTTATATTTATATATACAGTATTGTGAAAAATTTAAGAACCACCAAAAAACATATCATAGTTTATTTTTATTTTAAATTTTTATTTAATCGAATATATTTTCTGGTAAAAAAGTAATAATAATAAATTTTAGAAAATAGACAAACAATATAAAAAATAATAATAACGACAACAACTTTTAAACAAATAAAAAAACGTATTTAAAGTTTTATAGGTCATTTTTATTTAACTCCTCCAGGCTCCTTGGTGCTTTCTTGGCAATCTCTTTATCAAGCCAACTCCAGAAATTTTCAATGCAATTTAGATCTGTGCTAATTGGTGGCCAAGTTCAAATACGCTCAAGGGTCAAGTTCAAAGACGCTCAATAATTTTGCTTTCGAACCATTCAGAGACAAATTTAGCCCTGTGGCATGATGCATTGTCTCGCTTAAAAATGAACGGAACGCTTTGCTCAGTGTATCAATTGATGGTAACAAGTTGTTATTTAAAATATCGACGTAATAAATAGAGTTGAGTCGACCATCAAATAATTTAAACATACCGAGATCATAATTTGTCATGCAGCACCATATTCCAACCAACCCGCTCCCTTGTTTAATTATTTGTAACGATACAATCAAGATTATATTTTTCTGAAGGCTGCCTGCGAATCATAATTCGGTTTTTTCGGTTATCAACCTCGATATTCAACTCATCACTGAACATACCGTCCTCCATTAATCTTTAGACCATTCTTTGACGCTTTGGCAAAATTCTTTTCAGAAATTTTTTAAGAACAGCTTTTTTACATAACATATTGTTAGCTATTAGTTTCTCGCGCACAAGTGATGCCGATGCTTGATGTCCATTTGAAAGCTTCCATTCCATTTTTAATTCATGCGACGACATGGTTCAATTTTTCTTTGCCAACCTGATTAAAAGGCGATCATCATTGAGTGTCGTCAAACGCGGTCTACCAGAACGATAGCGATTAACGTAAGATTTCGTCTCTTTGAATCTTTTGATGATTGTTAACACCGAACTATGTGATCGCTTTATTATTTTTCCAATTTCACGAGCGGTTTTACCTTCCTGGTTAAAATACACCACTTTTACATGATCTTCATTGGTAATAGCTTTTCTGCTCATTTTTTCAAAAGAAAAGAATTTTGTTTTGTTTGAAATTAAATACTTTTATTGGTTTTTAGTAATAACTCTGGTCATGAATAGAAGAATACTTAAACAAAAAAGGTAAAAATAAACTAAAAAAAGACGTTTCCGCCGCATTTAATACAAATAATTCTTAACCTTTTGCACAAAAAAAAAATATTAAGAAAAATTAACTCATAATATTTAATGCTCATTTTTATAGGTTCTATTAACTAATTTTCAAAAAAATATTTATTTTCTTTTTTCTCATGTTCTATTTAATAGAAGACTATTTTAGTATCTTTCGAATAAAAATTAATTAATTTTATTTGAAAAAAATACTTTTTTTATTTTGTGGTTCACAACTTTTTCACAATACTATATATATATATATATATATATATATATATATATATATATATATATATATATATATATATATATATATATATATATATATATATATATATATATATATATATATATATATATATATATATATATATATATATATATATATATATATATATAAATTATGTTCGTGTATTCTACAAATAGAGTGCTCAATGTTCTTAAAGAACAGAGCAATAATAAATTAATAAAGACACTTATCTAATTTTTACTTGTCTTCAACAACTTGAATTCCTGATATAATCGTTTAAAGAAAATAATATCACGCTTAAAACATTGAATATTCAGTGTTTTAAGTGTGATCACGCAGGTCATGAAAATGTCGGTAACCGCAGCAAGAGTAGTCAGATTATTAGACTTGGTTCCATAAAACCTAAAAATTGTCAAAAAATTAGTACAATAAAAACAATTATTGCATTGGACTTGGTGTAAAACAAAACCCTGAATGTAATTATTCAGTATATTCAAATGTTATCTTGGTCTTTTCTTACCTCAATTCTTCAGTTAATTTTCTGCTTCTAGTACTATTTTTTTTTTTAACATTTATTTTGCTGTTCATACTATCAAAAAAGTAAAACCCAAGAAATCATTTTCACAAAATAAAAAAAAGATTTATACAAAAAGAGAGAGGCTCAAAGAAAATGCAGATGACCAGAGTCACCATGATCTTTTCATAGAACCCATTTTCGGGCTTTGAACAAGTGTGAAGTAAAATTAAAAAGTTAGAAATGGTTTATAAAACTCCGTTAAAATAAAAAAAAAATAACGATCTCCATTGCATATGTAAAAGTAGATAAAGTTTTAAATAAAGCCTATACCATTTTCTCCTGAAGCTAATATGAGACTCAAAACAACATGATATATGTTAGGGAGCGTTTCAAGATTAAGATAATGTAAAATTTTGGCCAACATACCGTTGGACATGCTTGGTTTCAGTGCTTTTTTATTTTTGTTTGACTTGTTTTGATTTTATTTGTTTTAAATAAAGTTAAGAGTAAAAGAAAGTAGAATAAACTCCTAAAAATATAAATTAAATTATATAAAAAATGCAATATAATATCAGAAATTTAGTTTAATAAAACAGTGTATATATTAAGTTTCTAAGTTTTCATTTGATTTCAAAATTTCTTTTTTAATATGAAAATGAAATAAATTTACAATTTATCTATTTTTATAGCTGTTCCATATCTTACTCGACATGTTGTCGACATGTTGTGATGTACTCGACATGTTGTGATGTATTCTCGACATGTTGTGATGTACTCGACATGTTGTGATGTACTCGATATGTTGTGATGTACTCGACATGCTGTGATGTACTCGACATGTTGTGATGTACTTGATATGTTGTGATGTACTCGACATGCTGTGATGTACTCGACATGTGATGTACTCGACATGTTATGATGTACTCGACATGTACATCGACAACATGTCGACATGTTGTCGACATGTTGTGATGTATTCTCGACATGTTGTATTCTTTATATTTAGTTAACTTACGAGGCTTTTAATGACATTCTATCGGCAAACCACTTTTATATTTTTCAATAATTGAATAGATAGTAGTTCGTTTTAATTCAAGGGTATTTGCATTTTCTTATGGTGCAATTCAATTTAAATAAGATTCTATTTTCTTTGAACGGATTTTTTTGCTGATTGCTTGAATCAACATAGCAGATTATAAATATTGAAAAAGATATTGAAATCTTTACCTTGAACTATAATTGCATTGTTGTAATGGAAAAATATTTTGCATAATAAGAAAATTTTATATTGTTTATAGTTAAATTCGGCCGGGACCGAAAAGCTTGTCAAGGCCGTCAAAAAATGAATCTGGAGGAATCCGAAGGAATCCGGTCCGATCAATGAGCAAGATGGCTAAGGCAAGTTCTAGAATAGGTTAGGTGAAAATTTCAAACAAAGTTTCCGGCTTCGGTGATGCTTTTTGGCCTTGTTTCATTATATGATAAAAAAATGTCTCTAGTTTTCATCAAATCCGGACTAAAACTTAATTCTGACATCTACATAGACATCCTAAGCACACATGTCAAACCCTGAATTGAATCCACATACTTTACAAAGTGTTACAGCCGGATGAAATGTACTGATACAATCTTGACACTGAATGATGCAATGTCAAAATGAGGTAATACAATGTCGGCATGATGCAGGTAACCCAGTAAGTGTATTACAATTTATATTTTTTCCAAAAATTTTTCTAAAATTATGTAGCATAAGCTGAAAATTAAATAGATGTTTGTAAAAATATTTAGAATAAAATATGAACAATTACACAATGTTGCAAACTTTTACAAAATATTTTCCCGCAGTATCTTTTTTAATCCTTAATTAATTTTCTCTGCTTATTCCAAAAAATTTTTCTTTAACCGTTTTAAAGTTATACCGTTTTTAGTGCTGAAACTCAACTAAAGATCAAAGTAATTTGATTTAAAACCTCTTAAGCTACTTTAAATGCGTATCTAATACGCATTATAGTGCATATATTTACGTCTATATAATACGTTATTTGTAAATTATGATTTTATAAAAATGCAGCTCTTAAATAAGACAAAGTTCTGTTCTTCTTGTTCCAGCCACTTCTTTTATTGCATATGTATGTTTAAGAAAATTGTGTTTACAGTCAAAAGAAACAAACAAACGAACTTATTATGTACATGTTTGTGCCGACTGGATAAGTTCTGATCTTCTCATAATGGCTACTGGAAGAAGTCAAAGTTCTCTTGATATGTTTTGTTATGTATGTAGATTGTATATAATGTATATTGGAAAAAATTAGGTTATGCATGAGTTTGATAGTAATATCGTGGATAGCGTGCGCAAAAACGAATGTTCGTGGGTGATCAGAACAAACTATGGGACCCTCTTTCTGAAGTCTGCGGAATAACTATCGCAGAATTATTGCGAGGACATACTCTCTGAAAGTCTTAACATTTAATCTAATTAAAAATAAAGTATTTATAATGCATTTATTTTTTAATGAAGTTTTGAACGCTGCTGTTATTTATGTCTATGTTGAAGTTGGTATATGTTTTTTGTTTATTCTTTTCCGAAGGAAGATGAAATATTTCATTTCAACAGTGAGAAAATGAGAGTAGCAAAGACATGAAGAAAGAATTTTTACAAATAGCAACTTTTCAACCTCACTTTTCAAATCAGAGTGAGCTAGATAATTTATATGGTCTTACCAAGTCAGTAGCTACACTTTTTCTTCAAGACCGATCTGACCTGGAACAGAATCTACTATGCGAAGTACTGCAGGACATGTGTGTACCAGAAACGGTATGAAGAACCTAAAATTTAATATGATTTGGGTAATGACCATTGTTATTGTAAAAATGTGATCCGTTTGTTTATTTACCTCAGATTCGTGCAGGATCCTGCTTAATGACGACAGTCTATTGGGGACTCCGGGTGCAATCAAAACCTTTTTTTTAAGAAATTATTTTTATTTCATGCAAGTTTTATTAAAAAAATTGAGCAATATTTTTATTTGCTATTCTAAACTGCATTATTTTTCAAAAACTACCCCCTCTTCACCTCATTCTTAAAAATTTTCACGGTACTGGCCTGAATACCGTATTAATTTAATACCTTTCAATATATAAAAAAGTGCTATATGCACTTTTATAATATTAGAATAGATTGATATAAAATACTGTTTTTGATAAAGTTTTATCAATAAAATTTGAAATTATGCAAAACTATCGATATCGCATCAAAGCGAATGTGGTTTTTCAATTCAGTGGGAAAAAAATACATAAATAAACATTGAAAAATCTAAATGAACAAGACCTTTGTAACATTTTGTTAATAGATAAATTATATTAAACATAACAAAAAAAAAGTGGGAGAAATATGATTAGTAATATTGATTAACATCCAATATCGTCGTTAATTAATAGTTTTTTTTACACTACAAGATAAATTAGAATATTTACTATGTTTTATAGTTTTAATTGATTTTATCTTAATGATCTATTTAAAAAAATACACTAAGAACAAAATAAATCCTGTAAGTAATAAACACCACTTTGAATCAACCAAATTTAAAAAAATCACTTTTATAAGAAGTTATACCTTATAATATTGCATTAGGTAGTTACTAGTTTTTAATAGTGTATTTAGCACACATTAAAAACTAGTAACTACCAAAAATTGATTATTACTATGAAAAATAAGAAATCTGTAGCCACTAAATAAAAAAAAAATTGTATACATGAGAACAAAATTGGTATGAGACCTCATATAGCTACTCATGTCAAACTTGGTAAATGTAGTAATAAAAAAAAATTTACTTCTTAAGTATCCATAAAGGTTGCTCAAAATCTTCGTAAGATAATTCATAAGATAAAAAAGAAAAAAAAAGGAGGTTGTACCTAAAAGTTTTAAAATTTTATAAAAAGTCAAAATTTAAAATTATGAATATAAGAATAAAATAAAATTTGAAATAAAACAAAGTTTGCTCAAGAGAAGATTTTTCACAAAAACAATGATTCGAGTCTTTCGAATTACTATTTATTTTGCGAGTCCTGTTGTTTTTTCTGATATCCAACGCTAAGATGCTGTCAAAACGTTTTTATCTCAGCCAGAGTAAAGTAATTATAATACTGCTTCCAATATATATATATATATATCTATATATATATATATATATATATATATATATATATATATATATATATATATATATATATATATATATATATATATATATAGAGAGAGAGAGAGAGAGAGAGAGAGAGAGAGAGAGAGAGAGAGAGAGAGAGAGAGAGAGAGAGAGAGAGAGAGAGAGAGAGAGACAGAGAGACAGAGAGACAGAGAGCGAGCGAGAGAGAGAGAGGCATTGCAAACATTAGGTTTACATTTTTTTGTTTGCAGTAACCTTATCATAACCAGATCTAACCTTGATTGATCGAACAAATTTTTTGACTAAGTATATTTAATTGTGATAAAATATTCTTATAAAACCTTTAAAAATATAAGTGTAATATTCTTATAAAACCTTTAAAAATATACTATCATAAGGTTAGATACACCATTTTAGTAAACGTCGCGTATCAATGCCGTTGGCTCATTTGGTCACCGTTGGGTGAAAGTTCAAGTTATATTTCTCTCTAGCTGCCATGATGTTACATGAAATTAAAATATTATTGTTAAAAATATTTCTACGCCACAAATTTTTTTAAACTAAACTAGGTTGTTTAAACTAGGTTTCAATAAATTAAAAAAATCTTTATTTTAAAATATATTAAACAACCAACTCAAATACTTTAAGCGGAACAAAACATTTTTTTAACAAAACATGGTATAAATAAAACAAGAGTTTAATGGATTACAAAAGATTTTAGAAAATCCTCTGAAGTTAAACAAAAATTATTTATCAAATACTTAAAAGCCAAAACAAACGAAACTAAGATTCTTTATAAAGATTATGCCAAAATAGACAAAGGAGAAATTTAAAAAAATTTTACTACTCAAATTTACTTGAGATGAGCAAACATAACTGTAAACGCACATGGGAAATTCTTAAAGAACTTACTGGCATGCAAAAATCAAATCCGTGCTCACTGCCCAAAACTATAAAAGCTAAGCATGAATTTTCCTCTGATCCAACTGTAATAAGTAGTGAATTAAATAAACTTTTTGTTTCTGTTAGCCCTAATCTAGCTAATAAAATTCCTCTTGTGACTAATAAAATAGATGAGTATGATTTTTCGATTACTTCGGTCTTAACATCTTATGAATTATCTTACGAAGATTTTGAGCAACCTTTATGGATACCTAAGTGTAATAAATCAGCTAGCCATGATAATATAAATGGAAATGTTATATCGAGTTTTATGAACCTCTAAAAGATGTACTATTTAAAGTTTTAGATTGTTCAATAAAACAGGGCGTTTTTCCTGATTTTCTAAAAATAGCTAAAGTGACTCCAATTTTCAAAGCTGGTGATGCAATCAATGTTTCTAATTTTTGCCCAATTACTATTGTGTCTGTTTTTCTAAAGTTTTCGAGAAAATTTTAAATAACGTAATTTATAATCCCCTTCCTTCAAATAAAATACTATATGTTAATCAATGCGGATTCAAAAAAAAAATTACTCAACAGAACATGCAATAATCCAAATTATTCGCAATATTTCTGAATCTTTTGAAAGTTCTGAATTCACGTGGGGAGTTTTCTTAGATTTATCAAAAGCTTTTGATACAATTGATCATAAAATTCTCCTAAAAAAACTTTGATCATAATTGATCATAAAATTCTCCTAAAAAAACGAAGTATTATGGAATTAAAGAAAATGTTTTACTGTTACTTAAAAGTAATTTAAGGAACCGTAAACAGTTTGTTTATAATAATTTAACTGACCCATCCAATCTATTAAATATAACTTGTGGTGTTCCCCAGGGTTCTATACTTGGGCCTCTTCTCTTTCTCATTAACATCAATAATTTACATAAAACTTCGAACTTGATTGCTGTCATGTTTGCAGATGACACTAACCTCTTTCCATCTGATAACAACATTACAACATCATTTCAAAATATCGAATCAACGAAAATTTCTGAATGGTGTAAAATAAACAAGCTTTCACTTAATGTTAAAAAAACTAATTGGATTTTCATCCAGCTTCTAAAAATAAACTTCTGTCTTGCAATTTACCATTACTTTTTACTGACAAAACTCTAATAAAAAGAGTAACTAGTACAAACTTTTTGGGTATCTATATCAATGAAAACCTTAATTGGAAATATCACATTCTTTATTACACAGAATTCTTGTGTAATAAAGTTGCTAAAAGTAGGAATGTTGTATAAAGCTAGAAGTGCTGTAAATAAAAGTAATTTTACTCAATTATATTACTCCTTTATCCATTGTCATTTAAACTATGCAAATATTGCTTGGTGTAGTGCTAATAAATCCAAATTTAGGCCTCTTTATTGTCAACAAAAGCATATTGTTTGTCTTATTAATTTTAAAATAAGTTTACTCATGTCGAGCCTCTTTTATTTGAAATGAAAATTATTGATATATATCTGCTAAATGTTTTTAATATTTTTTGTTTTATGTACAAATGTAAAACTAACTCCAACCCAGTTTCTTTCCAAAAATTTTTCAAACTAAATTTGGAAAATCAAGCATTTCATTTTCTGGAGCTTCTCTTTGGAATAAAATGGTTTTAAAACATTTTGATTTTTCTTTGGAATGGAGTTATCTCTCATTCAAAAAAAAGGCTTAAGGAAATCATTTTGTCTATTGGTGATATTTTTTTGCATTTTTAAACATTGAATAATTTACTTTTTTATTTTTTATCCAGTGATGTAACTGAATATGTATATGGATGGTCTTAAATTTTTCTTGTGCTTTATATACTTGACCTTGTATGAATGGATTTGATTTTTATAAGATTTTTAAATTTACGAGCAGTTTTCGATAAAGACTTGATGGTCTTTTGAGAGTGTCCGCTTTCTTTTTATTTATTAAATCAAATACTTGTATACTTTTTGTTTATTTATATTTTCTAGTTGTAAAAGGATTTTTATAGGAAAGTTGCTTCTTTTTCAGAGGAAGCTTCTATTCTTCTTTGCATATCTAAAAACACAAATGCAAGCAGGCATTTTTGTTTTGAGATGTTTGGCTACAATCAGAACTTACAATAACCTCCAAATTACAAAGAGGTAGAGGAATGCTCAATGAAAGTGGTTCATCAGGTTTATTTAGGCAGTTAATCGAAAAGATAGATTAAGATCATCAGCATGATACAGCAGCTAAAAAATAATAGTAAAATGGGAAATCAAAATAAAGCAAAGAAAATGTAAAAAACTCTTGAACTTGCATTATTTCACCTAAAGAAAAAGATGACGAACAGTTCCTGAAATAGGATTCTGTTATTGCAAATGGAATTTTAATAATTAACAAATCTGATAGTGACCAAGTAATAAGGGAGAAAATTAAAGAGGCATTGCATGAAAAATTCCTTTATTGCGTTGAGATGAATATGGTTTGGTTAAAGTATCACGAAAAGTATTAAAGTTAAATAAATGCTTAGTTAAGGCTACTTTTATGCTACTGATAAAAATTTAGCTGGAAAAGGATTTTTTTATTAGCAACTAAACGAAGGTTACAATTATCGCGGGCTCTTCTTCTTTGTTTATTATACCCTTTCAATCTAAAATAACCAGATAATAATGGCTTACTAGTTGCGCAACGTAACGAGAAATCTATTCAAGTATAATTCTGTTTATTTCCTGGTCAATGATGATGCTAAAACAACCTGATTTGTTAAAACCAAGTTCATTTACTCTGCGATGAACTATCCAACGTGAAACACCTAAAATTTTGCGACCTTCCAAGAAAAACCCAAACCTCTAAACTATTTTAGAACATTTTTTGGAAATTTATACTTTCGCTTTCAAGAGGTTTTACTACGTAACAAATTTATATTGATACAGCTAAATTATTCTACTCCTTCTAACTTTCTACTCCTTCTTATTTTCTACTCCTTCAAACTTTCTACTCCTTTAAACTTTCTACTCCTTCAAACTTTCTATTCCTTCTAACTTTCTACTCTTTCTAACTTTCCTCTCCTTCTAACTTTCTACTCCTTCTAACTTTCTATTCCTTCTAACTTTCTACTCCTTCTAACTTTCTACTCCTTCTAACTTTCTACTCCTTCTAACTTTCTATTCCTTTTAACTTTCTATTGCTTCTTTTCTACTACTAATTTCCGTCACTACTTTTACTACTTTTTTGTTGTTTAAATCACTATTGTTTGTTTTGTTGTTTAAACTCTTCATTAAAACTATTCAATAATAGAATAAGTTGATCAATTAAATCAATATTTTGTATTTTTAATGGCAAATAATCTTCAGAGGAGGTTTTCACAATAAAAGATTCAACTTCATCGAGAAAAAATTATAAATTTTCATATACATTTGCACCTATGTCTTTTTCACTGAATTCGGTTGCCATTGTTTATGTTTGTGTTTCAAGTTGTTATCCTTTTATTTACGCGCGTTATTAGCTTTTTCCCAGGAATATTGAATATATTTGAAAAAGATTGAATATTTATTTGAAAAAGATTGCATTTATTTTTCTATTTGAATATTGCTACAATCGGAGATGGCCTATATCTCAACCTAATTTCGACATTTTGTAAATTGTAGATTATGATGGTTTTGATTTTTACCGGCAATTTTTGATTTTTATATTTACACCTAATTAAAACATGTTCTACTAATTTTCCAACCTACTAAATCGTTGATCTACAGTATTTTGACCTACTGAATTTTTAACCTACTGAATATTTAACCTACTGTATTTTCAATTTTATAACTACGCTTTTCCGGTATGTATTTTGTATATTTTGTTGTTGATTTGAATACAAGTCAAATTTGATCAGCCTTGGCGCAGTGGTTGAAACAAAAAAATAAAAATTTAGCTTTAAAAAAATTGAAATCTTTTTTATTTTTTTCCTTTTACTTTAATAGTTTTATAATAATTAAGAAAACAGCAAAACAAAATTTTTTTAAAACTATTTCATTCCCGACAAGTCGGCGAGTAGTTACCATTTAAATTAGGAGTTGACGGAAAGCAAAAAAGAGACTTCAAACAGCAAAGACGACAAGTTGTTGGAAAGTAATGACAAAATTTAGAGACCAATGATGGAAAGTTGACGTAGAGCGATGAAGAGACTTAAAGAGCAATAAAATGCAGAAAACTTTTGTTTTAAATAATTATTTTAGGTGCCCTAAGAAGTCCTTCTGGTCTTTTCACAGAGCACCGCGGAAGAGAATTGGAAACTCAAGTATACTAAGGCGGCAAGCCAGTTTTTTTCTAAAAGAAAAAAACCCGATAGTTTTAGTTAAACTTGATTGATTGTCGCGTTTATAACTTATGCATAACTTATGTTTGATTTTTTATAAGCTATATGGTATTTTTTTAGAACTAAAAGTGATTTCTATATATACATATATATATATATATAAATATATATATATATATATATATATATATATATATAATATATATATATATATATATATATATATATATATATATATATATATATATATATATATATATATATATATATATATATATATATATATAGAAATCACTTTTAGTTCTAAAAAATAAAAATGTATGTATGTATTCTCTATATACATACATACATATATGTATGTATGTATATATAGAATACATGCATATATATATATATATATATATATATATATATATATATATATATATATATATATATATATATATATATATATATATATATATATATATACATACAGTCCACATCCAACCAAGACGTTGTGTTCCACAAAGCATTATTGTATCATCACAAGGTAAATGTAACACGGTAAGCCTTGAGAATCGTGATTATTTATTTTTATTATTTTTATGACTTCAAGTGCAAAAATGACTCCCGACAGTCTTGGATTGGAACTAAGAAAGAAAATTATTGGCAATTACGTAAGTGGAATGTCACAAAAAAGTATTTGTGATAAATATCGCGTGAAAAAAAGGACCGTATCAAGACTATGTTCCAAATATCGTTCAATGGGTAAGTTGGAAGCAGATAACAAAGGTGGAAGACCGCGTTCCACCACTTCTAGAGAGGATTCTATGATCGTCAGATCCGTCAAGAAGGATCCCTGGATATCATCAGTCGAGATACAAAAGCAATTAGAGCTGCCTGTAACGGACCGAACAATCAGACGACGTGCTGTTGAAGCCGGATTGTTTCCTCGACGCCCTGCAAAAAAAACCGCTGATTTCACTAAAAAACGAGAAGAAAAGACTCCTGTTTGCTACATCTCATATTGACTGGAATGTGCGGAAATGGCGAACTGTCCTGTTATATATGAATCGAAGTTCAACATCATTGGAAGCGATGGCATTTGCCGTGTACGTCGACCGGCCGGAAAACGCCTCGATTTACGTTACTGCCATAAAACCGTAAAGCATGGTGGAGGCAATGTAATGGTCTGGGGGTGTTTTTCTGCTAAAGGTCTAGGTCCAATACATCGAAACGATGGAATAATTGACCGTTTGATGTATAAAAATATCCTGAAAGATGTTATGTTACCTCATGCTGAATTAGGGATGGCAATCCCGGGATCCCGGGATCCCGAAATCCCGGGATTACAGACAAATTCATGATCCCGAAATCCCGGGATTAGTCTCTAAAATTTCCCGGGATTTCGGGATTGTAATAAACAATATATAAAAACAAAAATTGATTAAACTTAATTTATTTATTTAAAATGTCTAAATTTTCGCTATAAAATTTGTTGAGCTGCTTATTCTCCATGCAATGTTTTCCTTTTATTTTTTAAACTCTTAACGTTGGCGTGATTGTCACAAGTTCTTTAACATTAAAAGTTATCAAATACGGAAGGTATATTAAATAAACTTTATTTATTAATTCGAAGTATAATTGTTTTCACATAAGTTCATTTTGAATTATGAATAAAGATAATTAGTCAATAAATAGCTTAAAATATAACTTTTTTTTTTTCAATAAGATAGAAATTAGCCTAATATCATGACTAACTACGCTGAATTCAACAGCACAAATCTCATATGGAAACATTTTTTAAAAGGAGCAGATAAAACAGCCTTATGCAAAGTAATTACATGCAAAAAAGTATTAAAAATTGCTGGTGGTTCAACGAAAGGTCTTCATACCCATTTACTTTCCATACATAAAATTAAATTAACATCGCAGGAATCAAGTTTATCCACGACACCTTCAACTTCAAAAGAATTATTAGAACCGAAAAATAAAAAACCGAAAATCACAAGTTATTTTCCAACAACATCGAAAAAAGATGAATGCCTACCTGAAGTATTTGCCCGTATGGTAGCAAAAGATGGTATATCATTTAATACAATTTGCAACTCTTCTGATATACGAGCTGGGTTAGTTGCACGAGGCTTTAAAAATGTCCCAAAATCACGAAACACGATTCGAAAAATGGTGTTAGACTACTATGAACAGGTTAAAAAACTAATTATAAAGGAAATAATTGATCAAATATCAAGAGGCTTCAAGTTTTCCTTAACGCTTGATGAGTGGACTTCTTTTGGAAACTGCAGATACATGAATGTGAACGTACACGAATTGAAAAGTTATTGGAATTTAGGTTTGATTCGCATTTTAGGATCTATGCCAGCAGAAAAGTGCGTTTCACTTCTAAACGAAAGACTCAACAATTTTAAAATAAAACTTGAGGACGATATCATTGGTATTACCACGGATGGTGCAAGCGTCATGAAGAAACTTGGAAAAATTATAGAAAGTTATCAACAACTATGCTTTGCCCACGCTCTACAGCTGGCAGTAATATCAGTTCTTTATAAAAATGACCCCAATTACTTGGAAATCGATGAAATTTTAGATGATGAGCACACTACCTTTGCAAGTTTAGAGGACCACAGTGATGAAGAAAAAGATAATGATTGTATTAATGAATATGCTTCTGAAGAGGAAGATTGTATTCAAGATTCAAATAATTCATTTTTGTTTAATGAAACCTCTGAGGTTACTATTAAACACCAAGTTTTTGGACCTGTTATAACAAAGGTCGGGAAAATTGTAAAAATCTTTAAAAGGTCCCCAACCAAAAATGAAAATTATTTACAAAAGTACGTAAAAATTGAGTTTGGAAAGGTCATCCATTTGATTATGGATTGTAAAGCCCAATGGAGCAGCTTATTGCTTATGCTTGAAAGATTTGACAAACTAAAATATTGTGTTAAAAAGGCATTTCTAGATTTAGAATTGGATTCCAAAACTGACGATTCAATTAAGATGGACGAAAATGAATATACAAATTGTATCTGATTTAGTAGCACTTTTGACTCCTGTTAAAGCCACTGTGGAAGCACTTTTTCGACGAGACGCAACTTTAATTACAGCTGACATTGCATTAGAGTTTATGTTGACCAAAATAAAACAACAAAAATCTGAAATCGGGAATAAACTGTATGCTGCTTTGAGTCACCGAATTAAAGAGAGGAGAACACCATTAAGTAGCTTAGTTTATTATCTTCATAATGGCCAGGTTACATCAACGAAAATCACAGATGTTTTTGTACCAAATACAAGTAATCAAAATCAAAAGATTATAGTAAGCATGATAAAGCGTTTTCATCCCGCAGATATAGCATCAGCAGCAGACAGCAGTTGTGATGTTCAGCTAAACCAGGTTTTAAGAAGCGACGAAGGTGATAAGAAAGTCAAAACAATTAGTGAACAATTAAACGAAGTTATGGAAAAAGGATTGATAGCTATACGAACAACACCTATAAGGGTAGAAAGTATAACTTCTAAGATTCAAAAAGAAATGTTTTTATTTGAAAGTAATGGCACAAGAGGTGATCACCTTCAAAAAGTGTATAACTATATTCTATCTATACGACCAACAAGTGTAGAGTCTGAACGAGCATTCTCAGCCGCTGGGTTTTTATGCTCGAAAAATCGAACACGATTAAACGATGAAATGATGGACGCTTTGAGTTTTTTAAGGTGGAGCTTTCAAAACGAATTATAACTCTTATAAATTAATGTATACTTATATTATTTTTAAACATTGTTATTTTGTGTTATCGTTTAAAGGTGTTATTTATAGTTTAAATTACTTTACTTCATCAGTTAAATTAATCATATAATAGTGTTTGATAATTAAAAGTTCTTCGCAGGCTTTATCTTCTATGATTGTAAGTTTTTCATTCCATCCCGGGATTTCCCGGGGACAAATTTGTAATCCCGAAATCCCGGGATTGAGAATTTCCGGGATTTTTGCCATCCCTATGCTGAATGGAATATGCCAATAAAATGGGTTTTTCAGCAAGACAACGATCCGAAACACACTTCAAAAGTATTCAAACAGTGGTTTCAAGACATCCACCTATCGGTGATGGATTGGCCGCCTCAATCTTCGGATTTCAACCCTATCGAGAACCTGCGGGAGATCCTCAACCGCAGAATTAATCGTGAAGGTGTTCGTAATAAGGATCAACTGTTTGAACAAATCCAAAAGGCCTGGGTAGCAATTCCACAAAGTTTCATTGATCACCTGATCGAATCTATGCCTCGAAGATGCAAGGCTGTGATCGACAACAAAGGATTATTAATAGCGAAGTATTAATAGCGAAATACAGCTTGGTCAACATTTTGTCGAGTTGCACTTGTTTTGTCCAGAAGGAAATCAACTTTTTTTAATACTTTTGATTAATTTATTAATTTTCGTGTACAAATAATGAACTTTGTGATGAATAAAACTTGAAGAACTTTGTCTCTAAACAGTTACATAGTTATTTCTCTAAATTGAAAAAATGCAGCACTTTTATATAAAGAAACTAAATTAGCGTTATTTGGTTGCACTCGTTTTGTCCGATACTGTATATATATATATATATATTTTTTTTTTAATTTATTTTTGTTCCATAGTATACATTTTCGTGATTACATAATAAAGATTCGTTATGATTGAATATTCATATAAATATAAAAAAAGCACAAACTTAAATAATAAACAAACTTCTGTAATACGAACTGTAAGAAGAACGCGAGAAGCTTGCAGAAGACCAAAAGGTTTTATCATCAGGAACCGCTTTACATTGTCATACATATATACATGTATATATACGTAAAGAAAAATAAAAATTTTTACAAAATTTTCACGTTAAATTGTTACATTATAATTGTATTAAAGTGTAAGATAACAATTATACAAACATGTATTGTTACTTTTTCTTCTTATTACCACATTTATTGCTAAGGCAATGTTTGAAATATATTAAAGTATATTAAAAATAAGAGTTTAAATAAGAAGCTAGCAGTGAACAAATTTAGAAAAAATCAGTAAGTAAATTTTTATACTTCAAAATACTCTTTTTAATAGTTTTTTTAAAGCCATTTAAGTTTTCAAGATTAATAATATTTTGATTAAGTAATAAAAACTTATTACAGATAAGAGGTGCACGATAAGTAATTTTAAATTGCTCAAGCTTAGTTTTGCATGAAGGCTCTAAAAGGGTACTATTTGTGCGCAACTGGTATTTATACTCTAGCTTTTGTTTATAACGACTACAGAAAATTGAAGGAGTTTTTTGCATTTTACTATTATAGATAAGGCTTAGAACATTATATATATTTAGTTCAAACAATGTCAGTAAAGACATCTGTTCAAAAAGAGGCTTTGTGTGTTCTTTTTTATTTTTAAAATTAATTACTCGTATAGCATGCTTCTGTTTACGATAGAGAGGTTCTAGTTTGCTTTTATAGGTACTATCCCATGCTGTATTACCATAATTTAAATAACTTTGAACAAAGCTGTAATATATTTGTTTGAGTAGCGGCTTTTTCAATAAATGGCGTAATGCGTATATTATTCCGATACTTTTAGATATTTTTATATAAACATTTATATATATATATATATATATATATATATATATATATATATATATATATATATATATGTATATATATATATATATATATATATATATATATATATATATATATATATATATATATATATGTATATACAAATATATATATATATATATATATATATATATATATATATATATATATATATATATATATATATATATATATATATATATATATATATATATATATATATATATATATATATATATATATATATATATATATATATATATATATATATATATATATATATATATAGTGAGGTTAGTATTGCGGTGTAAAATACAAAAATTCTTGTTCGTATGACAGTACTCAATATTATCAAATAATAGAGTAGTTTATACTTTTTTTTTTGTTTGTATTCACGGCTGATGATTGCCTTCGGGCATGAAACTTTAAATCCCGCTATATACACATATATATATATATGTGTGTGTGTGTATATATATATCTATATATATACATATACAATATGTATATATATATATATATATATATATATATATATATATATATATATATATATATATTTATATACAGTATGTATATGTATATATATAAATATATGTATATAATATATATACATATATATATATATATATATATATATATATATATATATATATATATATATATATATATATTTATATATTATATACATGCTTCGATACATTTCCAGTCAGTGGTGTGATCATTTGTTTTAATTATTTGTTGACGGTTAGATAAGTAAGCTGCGATCCAAGAGGTGAGCCAGCTAGGTAGAATGTTCACTAACTTTAACAGTAACTTGTCATGGCTGACAAGATCAAAAGCTTTTTCGATATCAAAGAATATTGCATAAATTGATTTGTTGTTATCTTTCGCATGACTCCAGTCCTCTATAATTTGAATAATAGCGTCAATTGTACTTCGGCCTGGAAGGAAACCGAACTGTTTGTTTGAGACCCATAAGTGCTTGGTGTGATGGACAATGAATATGGTTATAATACGTTCAAAAACTTTACATAATGCGGATGTAATGGCAATTGGTCGATAGTCATTAGACGAGTGTGGGTTAAAAATTTTTGGAATCGGTGTTATGTTTGCTGATTTCCATTGTTCAGGTAGGTAACTGTTTTCTATGAGGCGGTTGAATAGGATGCAGAGTGATGAGGCGATTTCAAAGCGAGCAGATTTGTAAAACGGAGAGAGATCATCTGGTCCTGAGGAACCTGGTTTGAGTTTGCTGAGTTGGTTGGCAATGTTGTTAAGGGTAAAAATGGGGGTAGTAGGCGTGTTTGCCTCTCGGTTAATGAAGCATGAGTGGCTGGGTTGTTTCTTGCTAGTCTAAACACTTTGAAAATGATCATTTAATTAGTTTGCTAGTGTCTCAGAGATAGGGGTGTTGATTTGACCATTATCAGCAAGACTGATTTCACGCCAAAAAACTGTCTTTCCAGTAGTGAAACGCCTGTTACAGATTCTCGTTCTTTTGTTAATTAGTTTACTAATTCGATTTGCAAGTGCTTTCCACTCTTTGTAGTACCCGAAGAAAAGAGTTGCTGACGCTCTTTTATAAGGTCTTGAATAAGTAGACATTTACTACGGACACTGGTTCTAAGACACCAAATATTATCATATTCTTTTCACGTTTAGTTGTTTGCTTTAGTTTGACAAGGACTTGACCAATTTGTGGCAATGAGTTTGGCTTGTTTCTGACAATATTACTCCAGGATGGCTGGTGTGGACATGATTGGGTTGCTGGTTGAGAGTTAATTTTGGTTTCAATAAAAGCAAATTTTGGTTCAAGTTTTTTTATTTGGTTGGCTTGCAGTTTGATAGTAGCTTTCTGTTCTGAAATGATATTAATGAGCTCCATTATCCAGATATCGAGGTGTGCGATAGACGGTGCTATGTTTTTAATGGCTGTGTAACCATTTGCATCAATTTTATTAACCATAATACTTTGCACAAGATGAAGGAATGTTAAATTATGATAATTTATATATATATATGTATATATATATATATATATATATATATATATATATATATATATATATATATATATATATATATATATATATGTATATATATATATATTTATATGTATATATATATATGTATATATATATATATATATATATATATACATATATATATATATATATATATATATATATATATATATATATATATATATATATATACAATATGTATATATATATATATATATATATATATATATATATATATATATATATATATATATATATATATACATATATATACACATATATATCAGTTCTGTTACGTACGACCCAAATAATAAAATAATAAATTTTCCGAAAACTACAGCCGAGAATATAGAGTAAATATAATACAACCAAAAGTTTTCAATACTTCTGTCATTTTCGCAACCAAACTATAATTTATTTAGAAAATTTTATTTCTTTCTAGATTTGTTATTGTAAAGCAAAAACTTTTTAATTTGTGAGTTGCTTGCTAACTTGAAAGATTTTGTCATAATGTGAATATACATTTCAAAGCTTAACTGATTTTCTCAAGTCAAATTTAGGCAAAATCGACCCCTAGTTTTTGTGCGCAAACATGTTTTGGAGTAAATATTGGCTTTATTCTAATGTCAACTCTATCTTACAGGTTGCTTATCAAATATATATTTTAATTTCATTGAAAAGTGCAATAAAAAGTTTTTTTAACGATGCCAATACTTAATGTAATTAAGGACGGTTTTTTATCTTTTCTTTACATTTGAATATTTTACTCACCATCGCATAAAGAATAAATAAATTTTTTGAGTTATATATTTTATATCTGGTACGCATTTTATATCTATTTAAAAACAACAATTGCCGATACGATTTTGAAAATAACAAAAAAATTAAGTGTTCGGAATCATAAAACGGGTCACGTTAAGGCTGTTCAATAGGCTTAATGTGATTTTAAGGAAATTATTTTGATTATTTTGAGGAAAATATTTTTAATTATTTCAAGATTGAACCAAATTTTATAAAATTTTAAGCTATTTGATAACAAGGTTAAACAAAACAGTTAGTAAAAGTGAAGACACCCTGAAAATTTTAGGTTAACAAATGATATAAAATCAAAAAATTGTATTTTGAATTTTGAAAAATTTAAGAAGATGGAATTAAAAACGCTTTAGAATCATTAAACAAAAAAAAAAAAAAAAAAAATATGTTTTACATACTCAAAAAAAATTCCGCACTAGAAGCTCTTTAAAAATCGAACAGATAGTTGATCTGAAGAACTTTCATAATTCTAAAATATTTAAAAAATTGAATAGGTTTACAAGATGGGTCAGAAACTAGGGCTTTATTATGTCATTTTAAAATTAATTTATGTGCTGCAACGGGTAAAAAAAATATTTATATATATACATATATACATATTTATATACATATTTATATATATATATATATATATATATATATATATATATATATATATATATATATATATATATATATATATATATATATATATATATATATATATGTATCTTTACAGATTCAACTTTTATTTGCATATCAATTCTAGATATGATCTTGAACTAATTTAAAAAAAAAAAATTGATGTGATCGGTGAAAAAACACATAAAACCTCTTAATTTAATGCGCATATGGTATTATGTCGAGAGGTTAAAAAATAGTTGTTGTTGTTGTTGTAGTATAAGGTGTTGTAATATCAGTAATGGTGGATGTTATTAATAGCACCAAACACCATAAATGTGGTAAAATTCATTCTGTTTAATGAATTTGTTTTTATATGCTAATAGCTCATATGTTGCAAACAATTATTAGCATTGGTTTTGTTGTTGGTTTTCCATGAAAGTAATTGTATCATAGATGGCAGATAATCAAAATCTTAATTTGATGGGAGCATGTTAGTGCTACTTTGTGCTTTATCATATTGTACAGTTTTTGCGTATACTTAAAATCCTTTATTTATTTATATTTAGGTTCCCAGCTTCATTTAGGTTTCCATATTATATTTAGGTCCTGTCTAGTGGTGTCTAGTCAAGTAGTATTATTGATATTGTAAATACTTATCTAAAATATACAAATAATAATCGTACTTTACACGTCTAAATATATTTTAGTTCAATACATGCGCATTCGTATATATATTTACAATCTAAACAAGTATAATATTACGTATGACTGGAAAACCAATTAATAGGTTTAAATCGTAATAAATAACTTTTTCTATAATTTTTGATTTAATAAATAATAACATAATTTTTGTACTCATAAATGCCGAAAACAATTCCTAATAGAAATGCAAAAGTCGATCTACCGCTATTTGGCTATTTAAAAAAAAGATGCATAAATTAATTTTTATCCTATTGCAATCCTTTTCTATCGATTTTCTTTCTTTTCTATTCGATTTCTATTCCTAGTCCTATCTTACCTGCCAACCAACACTAACTATTACCCATATCTTTTATTCTCTTTTTCCTAAAAGTTTATAATTTCATGCTTTTAAATTTTTTTAATTTAGATAAAATGGCCGATAACAATTTAAGATTACAAATATCAGACCAGAGTTGTTGTTTTTATAATGATTATCATAATTTTGAAAAATCTTTACTGATAAATTCTTAATTATTAAAGTATCTTTAGTTGCATTTATTCACAACTATTATAATTCAATTAAATACCCTAATAACTTTAAATTTTTTTAAAAGTTTTTAATTAGATTTTACTAATTAAATATATTTGATTATTAATTAAATTATTGTTTCGGAAATTTATTTTAATGCTAATTACCAAAGTACTACCGGAGTTTACATTAACTGTTTATCATAAATATGTTTATTCCGGAACAATTCTAATAATTATTGAAAAGATTTAAAATAAATAGCTTAAAAATCAAAACTGAATATAAGATTGATTGTTTTTGGTAGAGAAGCGAAATATTCAACATCAATTCAAAGTACCAGGTATAGATTACAGGTATCGATTATTTCAATTGAATCATTAAAAAACCAATAGCTTTAAATATAATAGTTATATGCAATAAATTTATAAAAAAAATTAAAAATATTTATATGCAAAAATTATACAACAACTACATACAAATATATAATAACATAACACATACATATAGTAATATAATAATTTTTATAAAATAGTTTTTAGTTTAGTATGCTTTTTAAATAGGCGAGAGTGGGGCACCATGATACATGGAGCACCATGAAACATTGTAATTGTGGAGGCATCTTAAGAGTTGTAACAACCACTTTTATATAGTGAAACAGTTACTACTAGAGCTATGTTTTGAAAAAAAATTATATCGTTTGACATTATTAAGCCTGCGAGGAGTCAAAATTTGTTTGTTTTTTTATGACAAAGTAATTTATTACTTTTTAAAGCTCATAAGTTTTAAGGTACCTTATTCATTGGGTCTATCAGTAAATAAAATTATTTTGTAAACTTCAATTCATAAGTTTTTTACTTTATTAAACAAAATCATTGAAAAAATAAATTGATATTAAAAATAAAGCAATTGTTTTCTATTAGCAAGTATGGGATAACTTGATACAGTATCTGTGGGGGGCCCTAAAACTGTAGAATAGTACTCCACTGTGTCATAATAAATTTTAAAAATTATTTCTTTTAATATCTATAGTCAATTTTGAATAGACTTATGTAAATATAACACAAAAAGATCCCATTTCGATACAAAGCCATTATTTATTGACGCTTAAAAATGACATTTAAAACGATATATTATCTGGTCTTCTGAAATCTGATTTGGAACATTGGATGCATTATTTGGGTTATAAACATTATTTTGTTTATATTTCAAAAAAAATTCTGTTTTTTCTCTATTTTTATACTTTTTATTAACTTTTTTATTGATGCTCACAAAGTGTTTTAAGGTACTCCATAGGTGGGGTCCTTGAACCTTGAAACAAATTTATAATTTTACATTAACTAGTCTCACAAGTTTAGTCTGTTATATTTTGGAAATTTGTAGAACTTATTTTGTAGGTATAAATTTATTCTTCAAATTAAACCAATCGCCTAAAAAAAAAGCGTTTTAAAAAATTGTTAGGAAGCAAAAACCAAAAGTGTGTCATGGTGCCACACTCTCCCCTATAGTGTTTTACATGATACATTTATATAACAAATATAATTTAAATTTTCATAAGAAGAACAAAGTAGTAATGCAATTGTTAAATTCATAAGATTAACAAAATTGTTAAAATTATTAGTTTGAAAACTATCTTTAAAAATCAAGGAAATCTAAAAAAATATATATTGTCTATTGTTACATTTAATATTAATGTTAATATTATTATTATTTTATTATTGTTACAAAATAAAACCATGAAATATTTTAAATGATTCATGCAAACAGATTTCTTCGTTAAAAATCTTTTATGAAAATATTTTAGAATGGTTATACTATATTGTCTTCTTGTGATAAATGCCTTTGGATTTTCAACTTCTCAAAGTTCATCGATTAGGCCTTCAAAATCTTCAATAACAGTCCAACCGACAGTTGCAATCGCTGGAACTATGACACCATTAGAAACTCCTACTCCTGTGGTTGTAACGTATCAACCAACAGAAAAACTAGCCTGCAATACAAACCCATGTTTTAATGGTGCAACGTGTATAAATCTTACTCCAAGAGATACAAATTATAAGTGCGACTGTGCAAATGGTTGGACGGGTGTTAACTGTGATTTTTCTACAAGTGGTTTTAAAGCAAAAACTGGAGTTCAATATTTCAAAATAGAGAACTTAACTATTTCATCGACTTCATCAATAAATATAGTGTATCTTCTACTTGATAACTCGACTGACTTGTTTAAAGAAACGTGCGACGTATTTAAAACCAACCTAAACAACACTATATCTGCATCTGATCCAAGTATTTTACTATTAAATCTGAGATGCTTAAGTTTTACATTTTCAAGTTATTACTACGTTACCTATATAATGGACTTCCCCACTAGTAACAACATTTCAATCCAACGTTTATCAAAAGCTATTGACAGTGGAATCCAACTTCTTCAGAATAAAAATCTTACGACTGGTTTAGTGTTTAATAGTACTTTTATTGAAGATTTAGACGAATGTAAAAACTCTCCTGGCTACTGTCATCCATCTGCAATATGCTCAAACAACATAGGTGGGTACACATGTCACTGTCCTATACGCTACATAATGCAATACAATGGACAATGCCAGGAAACAACAACAAATTCAAACAATATGTTAGTTATAATTTTACCAACAGTATGTGGAACGTTTCTTTTGTTTGTTGTTGCTTTGTGTTTATTCATAGCAGTTCGCCGTAAACGTACATGTGATGGTTTTGCAAAAGTATAAATTGCGACAAATCCAAGTTTTACATTTGGTAACCGCCATAATTCATCGCAAACGAATTTACTTATTTATTTGTAAGTAAAAGGTTTGTGTTCAAGAAAAGTTATGCGATCCTTGTGGGAATATTTGGTATGAAAAAATCAAACACTGTTTCAAAATGTTTCCGAATTTCGTTGAATACATTTTTGTTGAATATATAATGTTGGTTGAATCATCGTTGAGTGGATTTCTGCTGTTTTAACAAAATGCACATTTTTCGAAAAAGCACAAAATTCTCACTGTAGCTTGAAGATATAACACCTCGCTTGAACCCAATCAATCACTTTTTTATTATATACTTATGATAATTCTATATTGAATATTAAAATAAATTTTTAAAGTGAATTCTAAATTTTATCAAGAAAGTTTTGCGCTTTCTTTATTTTTATCACTTTGCATTTTGTTAACTTTATTATTTAATTATGCAATATTAAAAAAGTGAAAAATGATTTTATTAATTCATATTTGGTTTAATTATTATTTAGTTGTTTGCTAATGTAAATTTATATACATATATGTATATTTATAGATATGTAAAAAATGTAAGATAAAAATTGTTAATATTTTTTTTGATTTATCAATTTTTCAATTAATTAAAAAATATTTTTTGTTTCAAAATTTGCTTTTATTTTATATTAAACTTAGGAATGTCTCTTTGATGTTGCCATGGTTTTTTTTAACAAAACCTAACTGATCTAGAAAAATTCTTCTTCAAAGCATAGGATCAATGGTAAAGTTTTGTATTGTACTGTGCTACATAGTGTGTTTCATTCTTGAAAACAATTTGAAAATATTTACTTTACTTGCGTAACGATAATTTTCAAATAATAAGAGGTAAAAAACACATCTGTAATTCTTTAAATTTTGCTTTGTTTTATCGATTAGATTACGGATACACAAAAGCATCCTATTTTAATCTTAAATTCCAAAATTGTCATTAAAATATAATTACCCTGTTATTTTTAACAGCCATGGCGCAATCCTTCGAGCTCAGGCAAGTACCAAGAGGATTGCGGTGCTTTGTGATAAGACCGATGAGTCTTCTCGGAGCACCTTAACAACTAAAAAAAGGGTTATTGGTCGCTTTTACTTCTGATATAGGAAAGAATAATTTGCTTATCATTAGACCTTAGCCATGTTTCAGTTAGACTGACTATATCAATGTTGGTAACTGTGAGAAATTGATTAAGAATCTTGATTTTGTAACCAAGATTTTTTTTTAAATGCGACTGTCCCTACCAATACCGCGCTCAACTTGTTTCTCCGCACAGTGGCCTTTTTCGTCAAGATTCGTGTTTCGGAGTTATAGAGTTGAGATAGGGGTTATAACCTCCACTAAAGTAGCCTCCTCATCTGTAGTGGCCTTTCTAGCATCGGGGAGATGAATTAAAAAAAAGTAACGTATATTAGTTGTGCAAATTGTTGGTAAGCAAATGGTAATGATGGTTGAGATAATACATATAGATCTTGAAATAACAATGGATCTTGAAGATTGCTTTATTTTAGATACACTAGTGAAAAGGCGCATTAGGGTTAATAATATAAAGTTTGTCATTACGAACGTTGCAGTCTTTTCAAAGTTGATGCTCAAGCTCTCTTTCAGGCAGGTAATATCTCAGGACTGACTGTAATGCCTTGAAGGTTTCGGTGCTTAAGTAACATCTACTGCGTGGGCTGGTTTAAGATAAATATATATTACTATAATTATTACTATATTTTTCTCACTATCTAGTACGACTAGGGCTTAACCCATTTGTGGCATCGAGCTTGACTTGTTTATGATAATACTACTCTAGGATGGATTCTTGCTAGTTTGAATTTGCTTGTTTGAACTTGATTGAGAGTTAAAACCATTTTCAACGACGGTTACGTTTTGCTAAAGTTTTTTTATTTGGTTGGCTTGTAAATCGATTGTTGCTTTCTGTTTTGAAATGATACTTATGAGCTTCATTATTTAGATATTAAAGTTGGCGATTAATAGGGCAAAATTTTGACAGCCGAATAACCATTGGCATCAATTTTGTTATCCATATCGTCTAACCAATTCCGTAGTTGTATACACAAATCCAAAATCTTTTGATAAGAGGTTCACTTCCCTTTAACCGTAGATTACCTCCGGGTTGTTTTATATCTTTTTGCCTTATTTCACAGGACTTAAATGTTTTAATATGCATATATATATATATATATATATATATATATATATATATATATATATATATATATATATATATATATATATATATATATATATATATATACATATATATATATGTATATATATATATATATATATTCAAATGCAAGAGGTGCTGAGTTCGATTCCCACCGTGATAGGACCGCGCTCAACTTGCTTCTCCGCGTAGCGACCTTGTTCGTCAAGGTTCGTGTTTGGGAGTTATAGTGTTGAGAGAGGGTTATAACCACAAGTAGCCTCCTCATCTGTAGTGGCCTTTTCGGCCTTGGGGAGGTGAATTACAAAAATTAAAAAAATATATATATATATATACGTATGTATATATATATATATATATATATATATATATATATATATATATATATATATATATATATATATATATATATATATATATATATATATATATATATATATATATATATATATATAGTTTCATGTCCTCTGGGTATATTTCTTTTTAATTTTTGTAATTCTTTTTAATTTTTGTAATTCTGGGTGAATTACAAAAATTAAAAAAAAATATATATATATATACGTATGTATATATATATATATATATATATATATATATATATATATATATATATATATATATATATATATATATATATATATATATATATATAGTTTCATGTCCTCTGGGTATATTTTATCATAATTAAATGTAATTAACTAATTGAACTATTAATGGGATCCTTAACGCTGATTTTGCGAAGTTATATGTTTAATACTTGGTTCTATTTTTGTAAAAAATAAGTTAAGGTCTCCTCTTTCAGAGTTATATAGGGTATTTCTGAATAACTCGGCAAACATGGTACTGACTCAGAACCACAAGGCCTGAGGTTCAACGCCGGCAACATATTCAACGGGTCTATGTTCGACTCCGGTACCATGTTTGCTGGCTCTATGTTTGATGCCAGCTTATTGTTCGACGGCTCTAGCCCATTAAGTGACATCGGTAACTAAGGAGGAGTGAACTTTCTAAAAACAGGAGTATCTTTCTAACCAATAACAAGTTTCCCCGTCCATTAAAAAATTTCGACTAACCACAAGTGGGCGGTAAAGACCAGGGTTAGGGTTAGGGTCAAGGTTAGGATCATTTCTAAAAACAACTATAACATTTATTTTTTCAATTTCAACCCTTAGAATACGGATAAGTCTAAAGTATTACACTACTTTCTTTGCATTTTAAGATTTTAAAAAATGTAAAGAAAGTTATGTTATACCTAAGGCTCTCTCTCTGTTTATCTCTTTATATCGTATTAATTTTGATTTATAGAATTTATTTGCTGATTTATAAAGTTGTTTATAAAATACTATCAAGATATTTGTCTTGCAAAACATCTGAATGGCCGAAGCGGTTCAAATCTCACCATTTGCACCTTTTTTTTTTTTAAAAAAAAAAGTATTTTTAAATTATTTTAAAATACAAAATAAAACACATGTAAAATTTTATAGATATTATACACAAATCATATACAAAGATATTATAAACAAAAGAAAGGGAAAGAGTTTTTAAAAAAGCTTATTTGCCGTTTTATAAAGTTTTTTGTTTGTTAAATACTGTTAAAACTTTAAATACGCCTTCGAGGCTAAAGTGCTTAGCTCTTACAGTTTCTAAAGCGCATCGCCGTGGTTTATATCCTACCACGAACCCATTGTTATATATATTTTTCTTTTTCAATTTTTTAAAATACTAAGTAAAATGTTTTTGAAGTTCTATAGATATTATTTATATAACAAATATAAAGGTATTATATGCCATAACAAACAACGGGGAGAAAATTTTTATATCATGATAGAGATACTTATGCTCAGGTAATTAATCCTAATAAGCTGCGGGTGGTAAAGATGTTATAATTGATTTAATTTTCACTACCAACAAATTACAAAACAATTTATGTATAAAAGATCCACTTCCTAAGCTGCTCAAATCCAATGTTGTTTACAAACTTTCTTGTGCTGGATGTAATGCCAGTTATATTGGAGAAACAATCTAATGTTTATAAGCATTTAATTTTATCTGTTAGTTGTAAAAATCTAAATAACCATAATTGTTTTAAAATTTTCGATATTGCTTCTAGCAAAAACAAGTTGAAAATTAAAGACGCATATTAAATGGGAAAACCCATCTTTATGTAAACATACTGTTCATTATAATATAAATTTGTCTATCTAGTTTTTTGTTGTTGTTTTTTTGTTGTTGTTGTTTTTTTTTAATTTACTTATACTTTATTTTTATTTTTTTGCTATTTACGATAATAATTGGTATTATAATTTTTATTGGTTTATAACTTTTCTATTTGTCTGTTAACATTTTTTTGCAATGTCTTTTTTATAAATATAAAATTTTGATTTTATATTTATATCCAAAGTTTTATGCTTGGAATTTTATCTTTTGAAAATGTAGTATGTTAATTACAAAACATGTCTTAATTAGATTAAAAAATATCTTGTTTTTATTTAAAAAATGTTCACAAATATATATATATATATATATATATATATATATATATATATATATATATATATATATATATATATATATATATATATATATATATATATATATATATATATATATATATAATATATATATATATATATATATATATATATATATATATATATATATATATATATTTATATATATATATATTTATTAGAAAAGCGTTTTTTACTAATTTAGATAAATATATATATATATATATATATATATATATATATATATATATTTATCTAAATTAGTAATATATATATATATATATTTATATATATATATATATATATATATATATATATATATATATATATGTATATATATATATATATATGTATGTAGATTATGTTAGTGTATTTTACAAATAGAGTGCTCAATGTTCTTTAAAGAACAGAGCAATAATAAATTAGTGAAAAACACTTATCTAACTTTTATCTTCTACTTTAAGTTTCACCATTGCTGGATCATCAAGAAGAACTCTTCCTGATGTTCCAGCAATGGTGAAACTTAAAATAGAAGATAAAAGTTAGATAAGTGTTTTTTACTTATTTATATATGTATATATATATATATATATATATATATATATATATATATATATATATATATATATATATATATATATATATATATATATATATGTATTTTTCGTTGAGTGGGCATAAGGTGGCTTGTCAACAACTGCATAATTGATAGGCATTTTCATGAGAATTAAATATCTTTTTGTTATGAGAAGTAATAATAATCTTGATGTTTCGAAGGCAGCTATAAGTAACCTTTAAGTTGTTTCGATTAAAAAGTTTGTGAAATTTGTGGCTTTTAGGAAACATTTATCAATTGAACTCAAAAATGATTTGGCTACGTTTGTTCTGACGTTGAGCGAATAACGTGGGTTAAACTAGATAATGTTTCTTTTTCGATATTTTGTATTATATTTCTGGATATTTGGAATGAAATTGATCTTATCTTTGAATCCACAAGAATTGAGAGCGTTATTATAAAATGGTGCAGCCCTATCGAAAGCTTCTTTGCCTGAAGATATATTACTGATGCCATTAGAGATCGTTTTAGGTATCGATTTAATAATGCTTGGTGGATGATTGCAATTAATGTTAATGTATAAAAGATTATCTCCTGGCTTTCTATAAGGTTTAAAAGAGTTCTTAGAAAGGTTAAATGTGATACCTAGAAAATTTACGGTTTTTGAGTTTGGTCTGATGGTGATGTTAAGATTGAAATTATCTTTAAAAATTTTTATTAGATTTTTCTTTATTTTTTCCGATGGAGGACCACTAATATTATAGAAGCAGCAAAGACTATCATCTCTTTATAGACTGGTAGTATTAAGTCCATATTCTTTGGCAATAGTGTATAAGATATAGAGGTCAACTAGTTCGAAAAATCGGCTCTGTCAAAACTTCCCATGATTACATCGAAATTAGGGTCCGCCGACATTTTAATCCACATATCATTTTATGAAAAAAGTAAGATTTCCTGGTGGCTCCTGGATGCAATTGTCGACAAACCACCTTATTAAAAAATCTTATTTAGATTTGTAACGTAAAAACTCATCAAGAAGAAGAAGGATATTATTACATTGGGCTGACTGAGAAAACCTTCAAAGACAGGTGATATAAACATAAAAAATCCTTTGTTTATGAAAGTAAGGCCAACTCCACTGAACTTTCAAAATTAGTGTGGGAATGCAAAAATAAAGCTTGAGAACCTATATTAAAATGGAATATTCTCGATCAAGCGGAGCCATTCAAACCTGGTAGTAAAGTTTTCAATTTATGCTTGACAGAAAAATACCACACTATTACATCACCATTAAACTTGCTTAACAAACGAACCGAGCTTGCGGCAAAATGCCGCCATGAAAATAAATTTCTAATAAAAATCTTTTATGTCATCAAGGCGGACACTCCATAGCATTGTTTGTATAAAATTTTTGTCGTTACTTTTTTGTTGTTGTTACATCTGATGATTACTATTGCGTGAAACTTTTAGTTATGCAATTGAAATATATATTATTACTTATTTAGTTTATATATATATATATATATATATATATATATATATATATATATATATATATATATATATATATATATATATATATATATATATACATGAGTGCCTGCAGGATTTTTTGATATTTCAGATACGGCATTTTCACGCGTTGTGAAAACTCAAAACTTAACTATGTTCATACCTACGCCGAATGAGGAGGCTTAACACAAATTTGGGATGATGCAGCCTAGGATCGAAAACGCTCTAGAACGTTGGCGCCTCCTGCCCATGAGTGGGGTAAAAAAATACTGGTGTAGTAAAATTTTAAATTTAACTATCCTTAACTTAAGTTAAAATTAAATTATCCACAGATTTAAAATTTTATTCAAAAATCTTGTAAATGACAAAAGTTAAGACCATGCAAAATTTACAACTCCCTCATTTTTGGGGGGTCAAAAGTTTATATATATATATATATATATATATATATATATATATATATATATATATATATATATATATATATATATATATCTGTTCCCTTAGATTGTCCAGTGTTTTTGGGAAAATGAGTTATGTATGAGACCTTTTTAATAATTTCGATACATCCAGTCTTTAAAATGACAAACAGAGGTACAAAAATGATTGAAATTTCATGTAGCCATGAAAAAGAAATGTGAACATAAATAAACGGAAACTTGAGGTAAAAACATTACTCTATTATTATTATACAAGATATATCAAATTATATTATACTGCCGACAATGTTTATTTTATTTATTTTTATTTTAAATGTGAATAAACTAAGTAAGGAGCCACCCAATTATTCTACAGAGCTGAATAAAGATGAGTGTGAAAATATATTTCCGGTGGAAAGAGGTGCTACATGTTTTTGTCTATACAATTTTTTCGCTTTAAATATTTGGTATATTCCTAACGTTGAAAGATTTTATCGTTATATTTCAGATGGTGTAAATAATAATGAACGAATTAATATGCTGCCCACTTTTCTACGGAGCTGAATATAGAAGAACGTGGGGATGTAAACCAGTTGGTGAAGGTACTACATGCTTATTTGTAAAAAAAATCACAACTTTTATGATTAGCTTATTATAAAATCAAATTTTAACCTTAATTTTTGTACCATTTAGATAACCGAAGGAAGATAGTACAATGTTTCAAATGAGTAAAAGTAGTACTCAGAAAATATCTGGGTTTCCTTTACTCAATCCTTTGTCATCTGAAAATGATACTGATGATGATAAAAATTATGAACCCGATGAAAACAATTACAGCTCTAGTGATTCAGACATGTATGAAGGCCGA
This sequence comes from Hydra vulgaris, assembly GCF_038396675.1. Taxonomy (NCBI): domain Eukaryota; kingdom Metazoa; phylum Cnidaria; class Hydrozoa; order Anthoathecata; family Hydridae; genus Hydra; species Hydra vulgaris. The sequence continues at coordinate 2,225,378 of NC_088928.1, read as the reverse complement.
AGAAATAATTGTGTGAATTTATTGCTGAACAGTAATGAAGACAGGACAAGATTTGAAAGTTGTTATGAAGAGTGTGCATATCTCCGAGAAGAGGTTTTAGATCGTCTTAAAGATGTATCGGTTCGCCGTGTAGAGGTTTTGGATCTATATAAAGATCGCCGGGTTAAGGGTAAAAGCATGTCAGATAACCAGAACAATGAAAAAATGAAATTAGAAAAAGGAAACAGACATTTGGAGAGCTGTATGTAACGAAGGGTGAAAGAATAAAAGAATCTAGGGTGATGAAAGAGTCGTGCCATTTCCGTCTTTAATGATGTGAAAAATTAATGATATTGACAGAGCAGTCATATTTGCTAGCTTTTGGGACCCTAACAAAGCTTGGACTCAGAAGGCACAATATATTGCTTAAATTATGAAAGAAAAATCTATAGCACTATCCAGGCCTAAGAATAATGCTTAGAACCAACGCCGTCAAAATACAAAATGGAATTTATTTGAATTGTGCGACACAGTAATAACTGTATGTAAGTATTTTTTATTAACACTCTATCCATAGGAGAAAATATTGTATTTGTGGCATTAGATGAAAAGAAAAAAGCTCAAGGAGGACCTGTATTACCCGATCAATGAGGAAAAAAGGTGCCTCCAAATAAAACTTCGGAGCTAATTTTAAATTGGATTAAAAATCACATAAAAATGTTCCCCGTCGAAGAAAGTCATTACAATAGAGAACGTACAAAAAGTCATAGTTAGGATTTTTAAATTTAAATATCATTTTGTAAAATACCAATTTGTACAAAGTGCAGTTTAGGGAAAAAATATATTTGTGAAAGTCAAGTCGTATCTCATTACATTTATTGTAGAACGTTTAACGAAGATTTTAACTACTCCTTCAAAGAACCAAGCAACGACATATGCGATGTGTGTGATTTGTACCGTTTAGTCTTGGTTGATACCAAAACAAAGGCAGAAAAAAAAAGAAACACAAACAAACAAGGACAATCATCAAAAAGAATTTCAACTGCAATATGAGCTCAAGAAGTCTGACAAAATATTGGCTAAAGATAGCAATTTTCAGAAGGTTTTAATGGTTGATCTTTAAAAATACCTACCCAACTCCCTTACTTAATAATTCTCAAAGTTTTTATTTGAGGAAACTCTGGACCTTCAACTACACTATTTTCGATGATACATCCAACAAAACATGTTGCTGTATGTGGGATGAGACAAAAGCAGGCCGAGAAAGAAATGAATTAAACTCTTGTTTACTGAAGTGGGTTTTAAGTACTTCTTTGGAAAACGTCAAGGAACTAACACTCTGGTCGGATAACTGTCCGGGACAAAACTGCCATTCACCCATGTTTGCATTCTACTCTTGGGCTATTATAGTTCATTTTGAGAATATAGAAATCAATAACCATAAATTTCTTCTACGTGGGCATGCACACATGGAAGTAGATGCTGCACACTCTATTATAGAGAGAATAAAGAAACAATTGAAGAGTTTCAGTATAATATCTCATATGACTGTGCTCAATTTGTGAGAAACTGTAACCCAACAAAGCCATTTGTAGCGTTTGACTTGGAGATAAAAGACTTCAAAATTTTTTCCTCCTTACTTGAGGAAAAAAGTTGCCTTATCAATAGAACAACTTTTTTTTTTATTTTTTATTTTTATTTTATTATTTCAGTTTACAAAGTCAGTCGTTATACAACAAAATAAACTGTTAAATTACTTTTACAAATATATAAATATATAGGACTAACAATATAAAGTAGGTTTCCGAAAGAAAATCACAAGGATCTTGTCATCGGGACCTTATAAAATATGATAAAATATATAGTTTTTTACATCTTTTTTAATATTTTTTATTTACAATAACTGTGAAGTGCAAGGTATTATGAAGAATATATATATTAATCTTTTACACAAGTTAAACTGTAAATAATATAAACTAGCAAAATATTGTAAACAATATAAAATACAAAGCATGAGAAAGAAATAAGAAAAAAAAGTTCACAAGTTAAGTTAAAATAACAACAAATTAAATTTTTTCAAGTGATTAGTAATATTGTAAAATGTCATCTTGAGTAAGAATAAAATTTTTTGCTTTGTTTTTAAAAAGATGAAGAGAATTACTTAGATCAAAATCAAAATTTGGCAAAACAAGTTTATTCCACAGGTGTGGCGCACGATAGGCAAGACAGAATTGATTAAAATTTGTGTGACAAAAAGGTTTTTCTAAAAAATTTATGTTTCTAAGTTCGTATTTGTTGGTTGGTTTTAAATTGAAGAGATCTTTAAAGACTGGAGGAGATAGATTGTTTTTCCACATATAAACAAAACATAAAATTTTCAAGAGGTTGAGTTCATATATATTTAAAATTCTCATTTCAATAAAGTAAGGTTTACAATGAGAAAAACGATCAGCAAAGTTAATTATGCGAATTGCCCGTTTTTGACAGCGATAAAGACGTTGTAGTTTACTTTTTTCAGTACTTCCCCAGGCAATATTTGCATAGTTTAAGTAACAATGAATAAATGATAAATAGAGTTCTCTTAAATTTATCTTATTGAGATAATTTCGAGCTTTGTATAAAACTCCAATGTTTTTAGAGACTTTAGAGCATATATAATTAATGTGTTGATTCCAAGTAATGTTCTCATCGAGATAAACACCCAGAAATTTGGTGAAGGGATCTTTTTTAATTTCAATATTGTCAATCAAGATTTGAGGCAAGTTTGAGGGTAAGGAATTTTTTTTTATTAAGCGAATGAAAAAGTGTCCATTTAGTTTTTTTGGTGTTTAGTGTTAGTTTATTAGATTTGAACCAGTGGGATAAATTTTCAAGTTCTTTATTTGCTGAAGCAAAAAGTTCGTTAATATCACTCTTAGATACAAATAAATTAGTATCATCTGCGAACATGATGCTCATCAGATTAATTGCTTTATTTAGATCGTTTATATAGATTAAAAAAAGTAGTGGTCCAAGGATTGAACCTTGTGGAACCCTGCATGTTATATTTAGACAATTGTTTTGATAGCTGTCATTACCAAAAACAAATTGTTTTCTATTCGATAAGTAACTTTTGAACCACCTTAACACTTGTTTATTTATTCCATAGTATTTCAGCTTTTCAAGTAAAATGTGATGATTGACCTTATCGAAGGCTTTCGATAGGTCAATAAAAATACTTAGAGTATATTTTGATTGTTCAAAAGATTTTGAGATTTCATTTACAAATTGGATGATGGCATGCTCGGTTGAGTTATCCTTTTTAAAAACAAACTGATTAGCGTATAGTAAGTTGTTTTTGTCAAGATGTTTGTATACTCTGTTACATATAATTCTTTCTAAAACTTTCGAAAATATAGAAAGCACAGAGATGGGGCGATAGTTTTTTATTTTAGATTGATCGCCCTCTTTATAAATAGGAGTCACTTTAGCAATTTTTAATTGCTCTGGAAAAATTCCTTGTTTAATTGATGCGCTAAAAACTTTAAAGAGATCTTTTAAACTTTATCTAATCTAGATCTAAAAAACTTTAAAGACATCTTTTAATTGCTCGAAACAATCTATAATCACGTTTCCGTTTATTTCATCTGATCCACATGATTTATTCTTTTTATTAGATTTGAATGCCCTTTCAAGTTCTTCAGTTGATAAATCAGAGGACAACTCATCAGAGTATACGCACTTATCCAATGGTAATAAGAAGTCACTAAATAAGGCTTTGGTATTAGGGATCTTAATTGATAGTTTAGGACCTATTTCAGTAAAAAATTTATTAAATTCATGTTATACTGCATTTGGTTTAAATATAACAGTGTTATCAATTTTAATCATTTTTGGTAGAAAACCTAAGCATGATTTTTTTTTCCAGTAATTTGCTTCACTATTTCCCAAATGCGCTTTGTGTTATTTTTAAATTTGTTAATTAATTCTGAATAAAATTTTTTTTTTAAGTTTTTACGAATTTTCTAAAACAAATATTTATAATTTTTGTAAATTTTTTCGTTTGCAGTTGTTTTTGTTTTAAGAAAAGTTATATACAACTTTTGTTTGATTTTCGATGATTTTTTTAATCCCTTGGTAATCCAAGGAGAGTTTAAACTCTTAGGTTTTGCAATTATTTCGACAAAGGGAAAGTTAGCGTCATATACCGAATAAAAAGTTTTGATAAAAGTTTCATATATGTCATTTGCATTATCATTAATGTTTATATAACTCCAATTTAGTAAAGATAGCTGGTCTTTGAATGAGTTAAAGTTTTTCTGATTAAAAATTCGTTTCTTTATTACTTTTTTTTGTCGATTTTTTTTCTGTATAGGTGTTAATTGTAACGAAAATGGGGAAATGGTCTGTTATATCAGTTTTTAAAATACCTTTTTGCAAATCATTATTAAAATTATCTGTTGAAATAATGTTATGAATTAGAATCGCTGAGTTTTTTGTTACTCTAGTAGGTCGATTAATGAGGGGGATTGATCCTGTTTCAAAAATTGCGTCATAAAAACATTTTACTTTGTAGTCATTATTATAAAGAAAACAATTCATATTAAAGTCCCCAAATAAATTTTTTTTTTTTTTTTCCGCGTCGCCTTTTTTAATAATTTTTTGTTAAAACATGCTTAGGTTTTCGCTCACGCCACCAGGTGGCCGGTAAAAAAGCTAATCAATAGGTTTTTTGTTTTTTTGTTTTCAATTTCAATTGTTAAAACTTCTTTATCGCAGTCAGAAACGCTCAACTCGCCTCTAAGTATAAGCCTTAGTGTTTCATGTGCGTAAATTAAAATTCCACCACCTCGTTTGTTTGTTTGTCTCTCTAACGAAATTATGTTAAAGTGCAGGATTTGAAAAGCGCTATTTAGATCTTTTAAAGTTATCCAAGTTTCTGTTAGGCATATTATATTAAGAAGATTTTTTGTTTCTTTTAATAGATTTAAATGTTTTTCAAAGTTACGATTTAAACTTCTTACGTTGAGGTGGAGAATTCTAATTTGATTAGAATTTTTGTCAATAACATTCTTAAGAAAAAACCCTTCTAATTCGCTTGGAAAAAGATACGAACAATCTTAAAAATTCTCAGAATAAAAATTACTGTCGGGGTCTAAGTTTTCATCCAAGGAAAAAAATTCTTTTTCAAAGAAATTAAAAGCAAGAGATTCAAAATTATTTAATGCAGCCATGATTGTTTAAAATAAGCTCAAAAGATTTCCTTTTAAGAATGCGTATTTTAGTTTACTTTTATTCCATCATTCTCAAAAATAGTATTTTTAAAGAAAATAATTTTATCGTATCGAACAGAAACATTCTCACCGTTTAAGCGTCTTCGTTTAACATCGGCAAACAATTTTTTTCTAATCGAAGCGGTCTCTAGCGAAAAGTCTTCGTTGATTAAAATATTAGTGCCTTTAAGTCGACTAGATTCTTGTAAAATCTTCACTTTGTCTTTGTATCTTTGGAGCTTGATAATTATTGTCCGAAATCTTCCGTCTGTCTTCTGTCCGGTAAGATGTGCACGCTCGATTTCAATGTCTTTAATTCCAAGTTGTTGCTGGAAAAACAAATGAACTTTTTCTTCCGTTTGTCCCCACGTTTCTTTTTTATCTTCGTTTAAGCCATCTATTCGCAAATTATTTCTTACGATGTTTATCTTTTAAAATTTCGTTTTCAACTCTTCCATTCTCTAGTTGATTTCTTTGGTGTTCAAATTGTTCTTTAATAAATTTTTCGTTGAAGTTCAAACTTTCAGCCATATCTAATATTTTTCAAATTTTTTTATTTTAACTATATTTTCGTTAGTGTTTTTTTCGATTCCATCTAATCTTTCATTTATGATTTTAAGATTTATAATATATATATATATATATATATATATATATATATATATATATATATATATATATATATATATATATATATATATATATATATAATTGATTTGATTTATAATATATATATATATATATATATATAATTGATTTGATTTATAATATATATATATATATATATATATATATATATATATATATATAATAATATATATATATATATATATATATATATATATATATATATATATATATATATATATATATATATATATATATATATATATATATATATATATATATATATATAATTAAATTCTTTTTATTTTTACAGTTGAAGAGCTTCAAAAAACGCGCCCGTTTGCTTCAAGTAAAAATGCGCAAAAAAAGTACAAAAAAAGTAAAAGTAGGGGAAAAACACCTATGATGGCATAGCGCCCATGATGGCATACCGGTCATATTTTTATTAAAATTGGTTTTGGTAAAAAATTCATTAGACCTACATGACTATACCCAGCCAACATTGACATACGGGTACCGTACGGGGCCCATATGGGTCGGCAACTGGGTCCCGTATGGGAAGACCAACTGGATCCCGCCGGATCTTGGCCGCGGTTTCCATACGGGGCCCATATGAGTAAGCCCGCCGGGTATCCCATATGGGTCCCAGCAAAATCCCGTATTTTAAAACCATGTGGGTCCCATATGGGTTTGCAACTGGGTTCCGTATGGGAAGACCAACGGGATCCCGCCGGATCTTGGCCGCGGTTTCCATATGGGGCCTATATGGGTATGCCCGCCGGGTAGCCCGTATGGGTCCCACGTAGTATATACCCATTGCAAATCTTGCAAATCTACGTTGAAAATGTTTAAAATTTACAGAAAAAGTAAAATTATATATAATCTGATTGGTTTATTTCAAACAAAACAACAAGTTAGTTACAGTCTAAATTTAGTAATTTTGTAACCAATTTTTGTAATCGGGTATCGTCTGCTTTCACGGTTGTATCGCAAATGGCAAGCTTTTCCATCGTCTTATTCTCGTTTCGAAACTTTTTCTCGTTTTAATACAAGCTCTAAAAAAATAAAATTTAACTGTTAGTGTGAAACTTTATAGATAACAAACCTGGTTTTATTATTTTCATATATTCTAACAATCTCTGCTTAACACTCTTCAGATGTAAAAATGTAATTTTTAAATTCAAAGGAACAAAAATAAATTTTAAAATTTAAAATCGATATTTATTTCAACATAAAAATGTAGTTTAATAAATAAGCATAAACATTTTGTAAGAATTAAAAATATATTATCAATAATTATTTGTTAATTACTATTGTTATATTATATATCATTATTAAGATTATAAACTTTTGTGCAACACAAAATCAAAAAAATAAATATCAACAATTCATAAATGCAGTTGGCGCATAAGAACAAAGCCCTTTTTAAACGGTATTCGCAAATACTTTATATTTATCTTTGACAGTGGATAAACCTTATGAACACCGGTCATTGTGCTTGCATAGAATATAGACAAATCAGAGGAAGAGAGTGGATCTTCGAAAAATGACTCAAAAGCCGCAAATTCCTCAAACATAACCCATCCATCACAAGATTCGTCCGATTTTCCTTTTAAAATGTTTCTAACTAAACCAATTTTTTTTGGCAATTTCAAAACAATTATTACCTTCATTAGCTGAAACAAAACAATCTAAACCTTGATAATTTTTAAACTGCAAACAGTGTCTTAATGTAATGGTTACTGGCCCATCAAAATAAGGAACGCTAAATTTCTGTTTATCTCCTTGTCCGTATTTGTTTAAGCAACCCTCAAAAACTCGCCTAACGATTTGTGAACATGGTTGCTGCGGTCTTCGAACAAGCTTTTTTAATTGTCCTAAAAAATTTTCGTATTTGAATGAGGAACATCTATCAAGTACTCCAAAGTTAACTGCATCATCTGCTATATGTATTAACGAATGGACATTGTACACTAGTTGATCCTGACCATAAAGTTCACCAAATGACTGCACAAAATAAGTAAGTAACTTACGAGCAAAATCAACATAATGTTTCAACAACACAGGACATAATAATATTCTAACTGCAACTGAGAGATCTAAAAAGTTTGTGTATATTTTAGGGTCAATCAACCCCTTTAAAACAACTGGCCCAGTGTATATTAGAAAAAGTCTTAGTTCAGTTGCTTTCCATTTTTTATTATCTAGTAAGGACCTTGGTTTTCTGGAGAATTCTCTTGGAATGTAACGACGTATCTGGAATAATCGATCAGATAAAGTATTTATTGTAATCTGTGATAATTTGCAACATCTCGGGCCATTTAACCATAAGTTTATGAGTCTTCGCATTACCCCTAAGCATACTAAATGCATATAGTCTAAAGGAAACTTTGTTACCATGTCAAAATTTATTTCAATTAAAGGTGACATACCACTATGATGTTCAGAATGTTTTTGATGACAAAAATCCAAATCAGTCCTTAAAGCTGATGAAATTTGTGGGAGTATTATTTTGCCACACCACTCTCCTTTTTGAACACAACGCTCGCAGCAGTTATACCCATTGTGTCCCTTGATACACTTTAAAAATGCTCTAGCTGGGGCATCACATATAATAGCACCAAGCTTGATTTCATACTTAATATTTTCATAGATAAAACCATCTTTTGCAAGAACTTTGAACTCTACTAAAAAATCTTCCAGATAATCATAAATGGAATTAGGTTTTTGGGCACCGCTATACACTGCTATAGGAAAAACACTAGACCCAGCTTCAATAATAGAACCTAAAATAGGCCAAAGAGAAACCCTTGAACTATTAAATATAGGTATACCATCAATATTAACGTGAATAGTAAGTTGTTTGTTGCTTGACGCTACTGAATTCTTTTCAAACATCATTAAAAGCCAATACTGCAAGCTAAAATAGTAATATTCTCCACCAGCAACATTTCTAATATCAACATTTTTTGGAGTACAAAGAAGTGTTCTTGAATCTTTTGGTAAACTTAACCCAGATTCTTTTAATATAGGTAACAAACTATTTAAAGCTGCATGTGATATATTGAAATTTAAAGCCCAACTTGCAAGTTTACGAGGTATGTTTTTGTTGTCGTTATCTTCATCACTGTTGTCGTTATATTCATCATCATCAGAAATAACCATACGTGGAGACCATTCATAACTATCATCACAAAGCGATACAATATTGTTTTCGTTATATTCAAGTTCTCTAATTTCGGTCTCAATAACAGCCAAACTACCATCACAATTATTAAAGTTTTCTAAAAGTTTATTAGAATCTAAATTACTATCAATTTTATTTCTCACCTCATGAAAACTAGAATAATCTTTAAAAACATTGCTGGTAAATGGATTAACATCACGATTCAGTATATCTACAGTTGCAGATTCCTCAAAAATGTTCGTTACCACTTCAGCTATTTTTCTACGTTTTGATCTTTCTGAAGTCATTCTAGTAAATTAAATAAAGTAGTTATTATTCTGCAACAAACCTCTCTTACACATAAAAACTATAACATTACCAGATTTATAATATATATATACATAATATAATATAATATATATATACATAATATAATATAATAGATAATATAATATATATATACATAAATAACACAAAATAAGAAATACAAAATAATAGAAATGATAACAATAAATTAAAAAAAAAGTAATTGAAAATCATATATATATATATATATATATATATATATATAAATATATATATATATATATATTTATATATATATATATATAAATATATATATACATATATATATAGATCTATAGTTTGTTGGCTTTGGGAAGAGCGGAAGGAAAAAAGTGATTCTTACGCCAACATATACGTCACTTTTAATTACTTTTAACTTTCGTCCAACATTTCCGTGTTGGACGAAAGTAAAAACCATTAATTTAATTACAAATTAATCGTTTTTTAAAAAAACCACAAAAACGCAAATTTAATTGACCAGAATGTTTTAAAAACATTGTGAATGTTTTTAACAATATAAACAATGTTTTTATTTTATTTTTTTTAATAAAATGTTTTTATTTTTATTTTTTTTAATAAAATGTTTTTATTTTTATTTTTTTTACTGAAAATCATGCGCGGAGTGTTGCTACATCGACTATCTTATAGCCTGACTCGCAAGGGAGTGCTGCTACATCGACTGACAAATAGCCTGACTCGCAAGGGAGTGCTGCTACATCGACTGACAAATAGCCTGACTCGCAAGGGAGTGCTGCTACATCGACTGACAAATAGCCTGACCCGCAAGGGAGTGCTGCTACATCGACTGAGGGTTTGGTTAGGGCAGGCAGTCTATCATTATTAAAAAAAAAAAATTCCGGTCTTGCATTTTAATTTTTACTTTTTGTCAACAAAATATCGAAAAAACTTTCGGACAACATCTAAGGGTTGTATATATATATATATATATATATATATATATATATATATATATATATTTATATATATATATATATATATATATAAATATATATATATATTTATATATATATATATGAATATATATATATAAATATATATATATATATATATATATATATTTATATATATACAGTAAACTCTCATTAATTCAGACCCTGGATAAGTCAGACTTTTGTAAGTCTGACAGATTTCCAATTTTACGCTTAAGTCGGACCCTGATTATGTCGGACCATTTGCTAATTCATACTGTTTTTTTTTATCCCTGAGGCAAAAAACGTAACTAGGACTTTCTTTTTTGAATTTTTTTTGAATTAATTTCACATAACTAAAATAATAAAATTTTAGGGAGAAACATTAAAATCTAAAAATGAGAATGTTCAAAAATTAACTAAATAAAATTTAATCAAATATAGTTCAAACTAAATATTTTTATAGATTATTTTGATTATTGGTAAGTATCTATATATTCATATATATATATATATATATATATATATATATATATATATATATATATATATATATATATATATATATATATATATATATATATATATATATATATATATATATATATATATACAACATAACAATTTTTATATTAAAAAAGCCTTTGGGATATGATATAAAAAAAAAAAAAAAAATAACGATGATTAATAAATATTTTTATTCATAATAAGACAACTGCACCTTTCAATAAAACAAGAATATAAAAATAATACTACCAAAATTAATATTTCAAAAATAAAATATATAATATATAAAAAAAAATTACATAATAACAAAAAGAATATAACTATTCAAAAATTTATTAAATTTTCGTCTGTATTATTTCCTATTTCCAAACGTCGTCTGCGACCTTCACCTCTGTCACGGGAATTACCAAACCATTTTGAAAGGACTTCCTCAAGCTGTTTTTTGGTACACTCCCTTGTAGATATATTCTTTTTTACAGAAGCTGCTTACAAAAAAAACTCAAATTATAAAAGATAACAGAACTCTAATAGTTATTTTTTAACTGTTCTTGAACAGAGTTTATGAAAACATAAAATTAGCCGAGAGACAATAAAACTAAAAATAGCTATGAAAACATAAAATTATTAAACTCTTACCAAAAAGAACTTTGTACAAAAGAGTTTTAATGAAGCCACGCTTGTTTTTTTGGCCAGTCATATTTAGTTGTCTGGCCAAAGTATTACCAATAAGATATGTCATGTTACGCCTAATAAATTCAGAAATATCATGTCCACCATTTTCAACAAGAATACGAACCTATTAAAATATCAAACAATTTTAAAACAAAGTTATACAGTAGAATCCTGTTAACTCGTACCCTGGATAAGTTAGACTTTAATTAAGTCAGACAGATTTACAATTCCCCTTGAACGCTATTGACATACAGAGAATTTCCCTTCAATCTCAAACAATTGCTAAGTCTGACTATTTATTAATTATTTATTATATATATTAAATTAATTCGACTTATTAAATTATATTATTAAATTAAATATTATTAAATTAATCCGACAAAATTAAATTAAAAGGGGATTCTACTGTAATACTGTATTATGGGTCGTCCATAAAGTATGTACGTATGTACTCCCCCATATTGCTATTTGACCCTTTAAGATTCCCTCTCCCCTAAATAGTATGTAACCCTTTGCAATATCTTCCCCCCTCCACCTAAAAATTAAAAACAGTAATTAAATTGGGATTTTAGATCAGATAAGTCTGATACAAATCTAGGGGATACTCTGAGGTCCCAAAAAAACTTATCTGCTCGTTTATTTATAATGTAAGGGGCCATCCATAAAGTATGTATGCAGGTATGACGGAAGAATACGTACTATAAGACTATAAGAATACGTACTTTTGGATAGCCTCTTATACAGTTTTATGAATTAATGAAAAAACTCATAAAAGTTAAACATAGCTGTAAAATAAATTTGTCTAAACACTAACCAAAATCTTTTGAGCATTAACATCAGTTAATATTTCTTGGGCCTTATCCAGTTCTTCAATTGTAGTTGCTGGAAATTGTAAACCTTCCGGTAGCTCAGGTGAATCTGTGCCCCCTTCAATGTTTAAATTTAGCAATATATGTTGTATCATTTTAGAGTGAATCTTTTGAGTATCTTTAGTTTGTTCCAATCCTTTAAAAATGGCTTTAAAGATTCCTGTTAAAATATTTTGCCAAAAAAATCTTGTATGTACCATAATAAATAAATAAAAAGTCTCATAAAGCATACATAATATTATATATAAAATACAGTATTACTAAGACAAATTATAAACACATACCTGAAGATTCTGCTACATTCAATTCAGTCAACGATAGTATTGATGAAGTATTGGCATTTCTTTGATTGGTTTCATGAAAGTTCACAGATAGATCTAATATATATATATATATATATATTATATATATAAATATCAATTTTATCATGCTTTGCTTATCAATACATGCAGATGTATATATATATATATATATATATATATATATATATATATATATATATATATATATATATATTTATATATATATATATATATAATTATAATTATAAAACTGTACAGTTTTTTAATATAAAATTAAAAAGGGTATAAAATTACTTGGTAAAGATGAACTTATACGAAGGTCAACATCATCTGAAGTTGAACAACATTGGGAAGCTATGTAAAACAATTAGAATAAACTATTAGTAACCTTTTAACAAGTTTTTATCATAACATAATTTCCACCTATTATTTGATACTGGCAATAAGATAACAAAAACTTAAATATATACTTAAGAAAGATGGAGCAACTGGCTTGGTAATTGTATGATTCATAGATTTGTTAAGGTTATCAAACTTTTTGACTTTAGTATTTCTAAAATTTATTAACTATAATAATGACTATTATTGTGGAGTGGACGTGCAAAATCAGATAATTCACTTTTATTGTGTCTTGAGATAAATGGGGAGAAAACAATTTTTTTTTGTGATGCTTTGATTTAAAAAACAAAACTTGAACACGATCTTAAAAACTCATTTTTGTAGCTATGTAGGTGAAGATATTTATTTCAATATATATTTCATCTCAGTAGCTAAGTAATTTAGTCTCAGAAACAACATAATTTTTTTACGAAATAGTGAATTTTCTTGTTTTATACTTCTATTCCACAATTATAGTCCTATACTTTTAATTAAACTAGTTACATAATATGTATTAAAATCATATACACACACACACAGATATATATATATATATATATGTATATATATATATATATATATATATATATATATATATATATATATATATATATATATATATATATATATATATATATATATATATGCATTTGTATATAAATGTTAATATATTAGTTAAAAATTATAAACTAGTTATAATTTTAAGTGTTATAACTCTTTTGCTGTTTTCTTTTTCCTTTTCTCAATTTGTTCATCAAATTCTTCATTAAATAGTCTTGACGTATCTTCATTTTCTAAAATTTAATATAAATATATAATATATATATATATAATATATATATATATATATATATATATATATATATATATATATATATATATATATATATATATATATATATATATATATATATATATATATATATATAATACGAATGTAGTAAAAATGAAAAATATTTAATTGGAGCATTATTTAATTGGAACATTATAATAGTGAACAATTGTTTAAAGTATAATATTAAAACAATATCTTACTAACTTTTCTCAGAAGGGTTTCCTTGATTTTCTTCAAAGGACTGGCTAATTATAAAAACTATTATTTAGTTTTTGAAATGATTAATAATTCATAAATTTACAAGTTTTAAACCATTAACACTAAAATAATTGGAGCGACACTGAAATAAACATCTTTTTTATGTATATAACTAAAATCATGTAACTTTATATACCTATTTAGGTTTTTCTGATATATTTCATCAACATTTGAAGTATCTTCTGCATATCTGCATTTTTCTTTTGCTTCAGATTCTGTATCTAAATTGTAAAAAAGAACGTTAGTCATTGATATATCAAAATTTTATTTTCAAACTCCAATAATTATATACTCTTTATGACCAAATATGCTCAAATAAATTTATGAAAACAATCAAAACTATTACTTTAATATCTTTGAGAATTAATATAAACTACCTGCAGTTGACAAAATTCTTCCTGAAAACCTAAGCCATCCCACCTCAGGTTCTTGACACATTGATTTAGCAAAGTCTATTTTTTTTACATTTGTCCATCGAGGCCAATAAAAATCAGTTGATTTTCTAGAGGAAATTATTGATAAAATATTTTGACTTATTGCATTCACTAACCAAATAAGTGGCAAGTAGTCAGTAGTGTTTTCTTCGTCAAAAGCAACAATTGCATACAACATCTTACTGTGCAATTAAGTCTAAATGAAAAGATAAAAAATCCATACTTCTGTATCTTCTTTATATAGGAATAAAATATTATTAAACAACAATTTTGGTTTTACAGAACAATGTTCAGTGATCTTCAAAAACCATCCATGATGCTAAGAATTTAAGCCACAAGGAAGTAAGTTAATAAGGAAAACCCACACGCCAACTTAATAATATTATATGCATTTCCTTGTTGTAGGTACGTGCGTATCTGGCTTTTTACGGCACCGATTTCAAAGTTAAAAACTGTGACCTTTTTTTTCACAGCGTGCTCGAAGTCGGTGTGGTAAAGATGTATTTATTTGTCTTTTTTTTTAGAATTTTATATCAGCTTAGACTTTATTAGAAAAGTAGAATGTTTTATCTTGAATAAATTATGGTTTTTTTTTACGAGTAATAAATTTTTCAGTTTTTTTATTGCTATTTAAAATTTCGTTTCTGTTCTGGCACTGCATTGATATCGAAGGCATGTTGGTACATATTTGAAATTTTCCAGTCAACTGTATAGATCTATTTTCTATGTGCTTGCCAAATTTCATTAAAAAATATTCATGACCACGTACCGTATTTTTCGACCCAGTGGAGGTACCATTTCCACCTCTTTTAGTGTTACTGTTACTGTTACACTTTATAAAACTGTTTCTGCTGTTGTTACTGTTACTTTTTGTTATAAATTCTGTTTGTTTTTTTACAGTTATCAGTGGTTTTCATTCGGTTTTAAAATTTTGTTTCTGTTCCGGAGGTGCATTTATATTGAAGGCATGTTGGTACACATTTAAAATTTTTCAGGCAACTGTATAGATGTATTTTCTATGTGCCTGCCAAATTTCATCAAAAAATATTCATGACCACATACCCTATTGTTCCGCGCAGTGGAGGTATGTATTTCCACTTCCGTTACATTGTGTTAGGGGGAGGGGCGGTTTTTGACATAGGAGAATTCAGTATTTTTGATTTTTTTTTCATTATAATGATATATTTTATAAGAACTGTTATACAAACTTTTTTTTTAATAGCCTTTTACTACTAAGGATATTTGGGTTTTCTTTTTTTTAATTTGTTAAATGATGTACACAAAAACTAACAAGTATAATTACGGTGGTTATATATTAATTTTTTTTTTTGATGGCTAACTCTTTTCACACACCAAAATTAGTTTAAAGGCAAAATTCTGCAAAATAAAATTTAAAATGTTAAAATTAAAATTATATAACACTATTTTATGATGGTTCTGCGTAAAATTCATTAAAAACAAAAACAGCATTTTCTCAGCTTTTTCCATACCCATAATTTACCATATAGCCACCTTAAGCTATATATGATATATAAAAATTATACATATATTTAAAAAATTTTTTTATAAATTAATTGTAATTTTTAAAATTTTTTAATTATGATTAATAGCTGACCCAATTAAATAGTAGTATTATGATTGTTGAATTTAATTTAGTGCATCATGGGACCTCAGAAGAAAACAAATCTATTTTATGGTAAAGCTAAAACTTATTTAGCTTGTAATTTTCCAATACCAGCTCATTTAAATATTGGCTGTAGAAATGGACATGTACTGCATATATTTGCAACTAACAACGATTCATATAAAGTAACTGTAGAACTAATCGGTAAGTATTTTAACATCAAAATTTGTATAAGTCAGATTCAGCAACTAGTTAGAACATCAAAAGTCTTTGTAAACCATTTTTCACGAAATTCGAAACCATTTGTTGACATCTGCAACATGCTCTTTGCATACCAAATAACAACATCTGCTGTGGCACAAACATCCCAATCAATTGCAACCTCAATTGACTTTCCTACATGTTCTTCATTTTCTTCTCAACAAATCAGTGTTTCATCTGTATCGAATAGTGATCACTTATCTCCTTTATCTCGTCCTACTTTAAAAACCTCTTCTCATGAACCACTATCCAGTTTGAGAGCTGACCAGTTGAGTCCCAGAAAAAAGGTTATGAGAAAGAGATTAACCATTTTGGCAAACGAAATGGCAATTAAGAAGAGAAAGCATAAAGAGGATATTAAAGGTTTAAAAGATAAGGCAAAAGCTAGAGCATACAGATTTAAATATCTAAATTAAGTTATTACTCGTAAGGAAAAGATAATTTCTCAACTTAGAAAAAATTAAAAGAAAAGTTTTTGAATTTACAGTTGAAAAAACTTCAAAATCAAATTTTTTGTTTGAAACAACAGTTGACATCCACGCAAAGAAAGTTTTCTTATCAAATGGCAATGTTAAGCCAACAACTTGCTGAAAAAAATTCTGCAATTCTTATACTGCAAAATGAAATTCAGAATTTACAGGAAGAGTTGGAGGAAATTAAGCAAGTAACACAAAACACCAAAAATGAAAAATGCTACTCAGCAGATATTAGGAGACTTATATATGACATGCTTGTGTGCCAAGTTCCTACACAAAGCGTGCCATCTCTGCTCCGTAAAATTGGGGAACATACTGGCTATCGATTTAGTCAAATTCCACATCGTACAACTGTAGAACAAATGATGCGTGAGCTTGGTGTGCTTTCAGACTTACAGGCTGCTGAGATAGCATTTACAACAAAAGATCTTACACTTGGTTTTGATGCAACAACCCAGGAGGGTGTTCATATAAATGCTGTGCACTTGACAACGGAATCAGTATGTATGGTTGTAGCTATTGATCAACTTCCTGGAGGTACAGCTTATGACTATCAGAGTCATATTACAAAGTCTATTGATAATCTTGCTAAGTTATATAGTGATTTCTATCAACTCAAATATACTGACGTAAGAAGCACTATTATTGGGAACATAACAAATACAATGAGTGATAGAGTTGCAACAAACCATGCAACAATAGCAAAGTTAAACCTTGTTTGGCAGAAATCATTAAATGAACTAAACTGTCACCTTCACCCTTTAGACACAATGACTAGCTCTTGTAAATCTTCACTTAAAGCATTAGAGACTTCAAAAGGGAAACTTTTTGGAAGAGACTGCATTGCAGCAAACATTGTTGTACAGCTGAACAAACTTCGCTACAAGGATGCAAAAGGTACTCTAACTAATCTAAATCATTCTTTTACTTAAATATATTTAGTTTTCTGAACAAAATTTTGAGTTAAAATGAATTATTCATTTTAACTCAAAATTTTATTCAGAAACATGCACTAATTATATTATAATTAGTGCATGTTTTTATTTCACACTCTTCTTACAATTGCCAAAATGAGCTTCTTTATGATATTCATAGGTGATCCAAAAGGTTTTGTAACCTTTTTGGACCAACACGAGTTGCCCAGAGGATTGCTACCACGCTATAGAGGCAACAGACTACATATGCTTTTTCACACATGTGGTATTTTAATCCATCATTACGCAACAAGTTGTTGCGTAACTTTTCAATTTTTGTTGTAGTTGTATGTTAAACTTTGTAAAAATTTTAACTTTTTACTAAAAAAAGAAAAAGAGAAAAATTTATATGTATAAAATAAAAATAGTAATAACAACTTTTTATAGAATTTCATAAAAAAGATAAAACGAGAAAACGATTATAGCTATAATTTATTCGTTGTATTATAAAAACTTTTTTTGCAGAAGGCAAGTTGCAAATGGCGATTATGGTATTTTTTGCATAGATTTTTCCGAAAATAGTTTTCACCAGATGGGCCCCAAATGGGAAACCCGTAAAAATCCCAGTATGTTTAGCCCATATAATCACCAGATGCGGCCCATATTATTATTATTGCTTTATTTTTCAACCGTACGGGACCCGTCTGGAAACCAGAACACAAACCCTTCTAAATCCCGTTCCCGTAAGCCCAGTTAAAAACCATACGGTACCCATCTGTCAATGTTCGCTGGGTACTGACTTTACGTTAGTTTTAGTGAAAAAACGTCCCTTGTGCACAAGTATTGTTTTTATAATCAACAAAAATCGATTTTGGGATGTGCTGTTGTAGTTTTATTTCCTTCATATATTTAAGATTGTGATTTTACTATTAACTGTGCAGAAATGAAATTTTCATGCATTTTATATTCAAGTTTTGTGCATTTAGTGGAATTGTTACTTTAATTTTATCTTTTGAACAAAGCAGACACAGCTTGTTTTAATGATAATGATGATTTTTACCCATGATGGGATACTGACGAGTTGGGGGTGTTGAAATATTGACGAGTTGGGAAAACCTTTTTTTTTTATAAGAAAAACTTATTTTTAAGTAAAGTTAAAAGAAAGCGATGCTCCAAAATTTTTTTTTGGTCCAAAAAATACGTAAAACGCAATATATCCTATGCGCATGCGCAAAATTTTACAATGCTTGTGTGTAACATGAAATGGTAAATTAGGATGGTTTCAAGTAATTTCTGGCTTTTCTGAGGGAAGACTCTAAGGTTAAGTGAAATCATTAAGTTACCCTCGATCCTAACTAGCCCCATCCTTCCCTATGCCATCATAGGAGCAGTGGTTGCCTATGATGGCATACTTGTGCTTTTTTTTACAATAAGAATAACTTATAAAAAAAATAAAACTGATGAAAAATTCCAGGGTAATTATTGTTCTAGATGTAACAAGGAATTTATCCATACCAAAACTTTTATTATTGGTCTTTAGGATACTGAATAATGAAGCTTCAAAGTTAAGTATGCCATCATAGGCGCCTTTCCCCTACTTCTACAACTAATGTAGAAGATTTCAGTATATCATCTTATGTTTGGTTGCAATTCAGAAAATACCATCCCTGTATTGTGTTTTTCAAGACCGATTTTAATGGGGAATTCGAATCCGTTGGTTTGCGCCGTAATACGAGAAAATTATTGGTAATGGTCAACAATATTCCTCCAATTCGAACAACACCTAAACCTATTGCTGTACCAAAATACAGAGATCCCATGACAGCCTTACAATGGGTTCCTAGTACAATGCATTTATTTTACAAAAGTATTTCTACTACAAACAATAACAATGATGCAAGCATTAATTAAAAAATAATTAGTGATGCTGTGAAATTCTACAAGCAGTAATATATTTTTTATTTTTAAATATTTTGATTTTTTGTTCATGCTCTTTACTTAAGCGCAAAATAATAAATCATTTCTTATTTATGTTTTTGTTTTATTTATTATTTATTGAGCCTCGATTCTGAATTAAGAAGTCTGATGTCCAAAACTTATTTTTAAGTATTTTTATTTTGTAATTCTATAAGGTCGGATATTCGCTAAAAATGTTAAAAACCACAATACTACTTTTTTTTTATCAAAATTATATTTCATGTGCCTTCAGACAAATTAAATAAAATACGAAAAAAAAACTACATAAATTAAACATCAAGGATAAGCCAATAGAGACTAATTATTTTACTGTTTCCTCTATCCTAAACAATTTCTAAAATGTGACTACCGACTTTTGACTTCTGAGGTAGAGATATATATAAATAATAAAATATAAATATATAAAATGATTTGTGTATGATATCTATAAAATGTTAAAAGTGTTTGATTTTGTATTTTAAAATAATTGAAAAAGATTTTTCCTTTTTTTTTTTAAAAAAAAAAGGTGCAAATGGTGAGATTTGAACCATCCCAGTCGGCATATCTAGTATTGTAAATACTCGGAGTATTGATCACGTACACTCTTAAAAAAGTTCCGGTAAATTGACGGAAATTTCAGGCAAAATACCTGAACTACTTCGTGCCGTATGGAACCAAACGAACATTCAGGTAAAATACCTGAACCTGAACTGGTTCAGGATTTTTACCTAAACCTGAACTGTTTCGGTTCCGGTATTATGCCTGAACCTAAACCAGTTCAGGTAAAATACCTAAACCTGAACCAGTTCAAGTTCAGGTATTTTACCTGAATGTTCGTCTGGTTCCATACGGCACAAAGTAGTTCAGGTATTTTGCCTGAAGAGTAAATATTCAGCAAAATTCCATATCGCGATTATAAACTTGGTTTAGGCGTAAATTCGATATTAGTTCTTATTTGGCCTGAAGATGTTAAATTTTCAGTAAATTGCCAAATTGTGATTATAAATGAACTAGGTTTAGAAATAAAAACGATATTTGATTTTCAGACAGTCTTAACAATTCAATATAGAAAATAATAATTAAAATATAATTGTTTCGGCATTTAAAATTGATTAAGTTTTTGTCTAAGGTAAAGTGACAAGTCACTGGCTCCTCTCGATAGATGCTTTTCATCTTGGTAACCTAACACGGTATGTTGCAAAAAGTACAATATGTAGCTACATTGTTCCGCATACTCCATGTTCATTAAAAAATTAAGTTTAATTAATATGTCCACAGCATAAGATATACATCTGTTGACAGGAACAGCTCGACACTCCGTGACAGTAAATAATTGCTCGACACTGCAATGAGTACCCAAAGCTATGACTAAAGGATGCTTGCGAATACGACTTTGAATCACAACTTTCATCGGAGTTGATACCTATTTAGATGCAGTATAGAAATTTAAATAAGTCATTAAAAAATGTAATTTTGATACATAATAAATATAAATATCAGCACATACAACTTAGAACTAATACTATATTTACTATATTTAATAACTAAACATTCAGTAGAATCCTGTTAACTTGGACACTGGATAAGTCGGACAGATTTTCAATTCCCTTTGAACTCTCTCTATATATGTAGAGAAAGTTTAATGAGAATTGAAAATCTGTATACCGGTATCTCCGTATACCGAGAACTTTGCTTAACTCGGACATTCGCAGAATATTTATGTATTCCCCTTCTCTTGAGAGTCCGACTCTCAACGGGGCATTTTTCTGTTTAGCAATGTTAATAACATGTAAAGTTATTAAATATATATTATTGTGCATATTACTACAAACTTAATATTATACTTAATATGTATAAATTTATATCTATTAGAAATCTATTATTCCAATATACCGGATAAAATTGAATGAAATGTTCTGCAACTTCAGCTACTGATGCACAACTTTTATTCTTTGATGGCACTTTAATTATAAAGAAGAGTAATAAGAATGCAAAATCCATTTCAATTCCTGTTTTAAAAAAACAATTAATTTTTGTTAGTGAAATCCTTTTATTAATTTATAAATTATTATAATGATTTTAAATATCAAATACACCCTGCCATATTGTTTTATAACACTTAGATACCTATAGAAGGGTTGTTTTGCATATCAAGCTCAGCAAGAATCTGCTTCACCATCAAATTTGTTTTTTGCCTTGCCCAAGAGATAACATGTGGCGTTATTTGCTCTTAATAAGCCAAAAAATCATTTGACTCTGGAAAATCGCAACAGAAATCCTTCTGAAACTAAGATAAGAATATAGTATAAGACTGCTAGTAAAATCATTTTCTTTAATTTTACTTCAGCAAAACTAAGAATACTTTAGCAAAACCTTTGGGACAAAAAAATATTTAAAAATTACAAGATCATCTTGTAACTTTTATGTATCTTGTAATTTAAAAGATGTATCATTTAACTCATAAAAGATACATCTTAGATGTATTATGTATGAATTACAATACATTTAATTTTTGTGATTGAATAATTTAAAATATTTACTGGTGAAAGGTTTTAATAATAATAAGGTGATTTTTATTCTTACATGTATGGCTAGATCTTTTAGTGGCGAAAATGTTTTGAGTAATTCTTCAAATGTTGGCCTACAATTCACAATCCATTTTCAACGAGAGCATGAAGTTTTTTCCATATTGTCCAACTTTCTTTCATAGCCTAAGTCATCAAATCTTAACTCTCCTATCATACTTAGTTCTTCTTTTGAGAAAGGCGCTATACAAAAAAATATATATTATTTATAACACAATAAATTTAAAAAACTATTTTTCAATATTTATATAGATTTAAAACGTTTATTTTAGCTAGATTTGTTAGCTGATTGTTTATATGCTTTATTTGGAAAATTAATTTCAATACTGAGTATTAGATAAATGTCTTAATTAAACGAAGAAAGAGTTTATGAAAAATATACTTAATATTAAAATACCGGACGAGTGGAACTTTTCTGCTAAAACAATAACTCTCTTTCGACGAGCTTGTACATGAACACCAACATGTTTTCGCATAGTTTTCAGTCTCTCTTCTATGTGGCCATGAGGAGTGACCTTCCTTTTCTTATTACCCACTACATACTCTGTATATGGGCTATAATAGTTTTCCTACAAAAATATTTTTTTGAAAAATTACATTTTATCACCTCATAGACAACTCAACTTATAATTGACAAATAGTGAAGATACTGCTACTAATAATAATTATTCTTTGACTGAAGTGGCCTCTTTGACTGAAGTGGCCCCTTTGGCCTTAGGGAGAAAAAAAAAGTAAGGTAAAAAAAACTAATAAAATGTCTCTAAAAGACAGTGATAATAGCTTTTGCAAGATTAGATTTGGTTTTTGTGGAAGGATACCTAAAACATATATATTTAAGAAAATACTTGTATTGCCAAAGTTATATTAAGCAAATGTTTGATAAATTTTCATAAATAGCTTAATAAATAATTTTTATTAAACAAAACTTTTCAGTGTTATTTCAATAGTTCCTTAATATTACGGAAGTAAACATAAACTTACATATTTCCAACTCTATGGACCATTGAGTTAACAACAATGTGGATCATACCTTGACACCTTTTAACAAGTGCACCCGTAGAATCATATTCTGCCAAAACAAGCTTACTTGTTTGATGTTCATCAAGCAAACTACGTATGTTCCAAAAAAAAAAAAAATCTTCATTTGTATAAGTTAAAAGTTTAGTTGTTTTTTTTTAATTATAAAAGGAATTTATTGCTGCAAAAAATGTGGGGGAATCCTGGCTTATTACCGTTTGTTTAAAATAATGAACTAAGTATAAACAAAACACTTTAAAAAAATTACTTTTAAGGTATACTTACAAAGTCAATGTTATCCAATCTTAAAGCAACCTGTACATCAATAGTAGAAACCTTTAATTTAACTTTACTTGACTCATTTAAAACATCAGGTGAAGATTGAATTGTCAATGATAATGTTGGTGACAAAGCCGACTCATCAAGGGAGCTGTTTAAAGTTTCACTTAAACTGAAAGATGTAGATGTTATATCATTTTTCTACAAAAAAAAAAGTTTATATTCACTTCTCAAGCTGTTTATTAAAGGAGTAATGTACTTGTTCAAAACAACAAATGTATATATATATATAAATATATATATATATATATATATATATATATATATATATATATATATATATATATATATATATATATATATATATATATATATATATACATTTATTGTTTTGGACAAGTTATAGTGGGTTATAAATACTTTTACATTTAGTTTAGCAAACTACTTATATTATTTTTAGCAACTCAATAATAGGCTTTTCTTTAACTGCTATCTTAAGAATATACAATTAAGCAAAATATACAAATTATTTAAAAATGAAAAATCATTTTAATACATTGCAATGATACAAATAGTGACGTAAAATAATATGCTCATATATACATGTAGGTTATAAACAATGAACAGTATCAAAAGGTTTATAATCTGCTAAGTCACTTGCTCTCAAACATATACGCTCTAAATCAAGTGAACAACAATACGATAGAGTTAGATCACAATACATGTGGACATGCCACTTAAGTCCAATAAAATAAATTACATTTTGATGAACATATATTTGTTTAATTTTAACAAATGACGGTTCATTTTCATCACTAATAGAGTGCAGTACAGACATCTTATTTTGGTACTTTTGACCAAAAATGACTACTTTTTCAGTCAAAAACACATCCATTTTTTCACCAATAAGAGGTAAAATTAATGACTTATGCCTAATATCTGATGATGAAATAATTGTACCATTTCCAACATCTGAAATCCCTTTTAATGGACATCTAGTCATCCAAACAAAAGCATGAGAAAGTTGGTGTCTGCTTGCGAGAGAAAACGCTATATTTTTAAAGTTACAAATGATATGAGCAAGACGCTTAGAAAAGTTATGCTTTGCTTCAAACCACATTACCATCATATGTAAAAGTTGTCCGCTACTCTCTATTATAGTACCATAGTGAACCATTCTGTGATGTTTATATAAAAGTCTTTTATCAGGATAACATATTTTAAATAACTCATGATGCTTTGATAAAAGATCTTTTAAGTACAAAACATGCGACAGTACAGAGTTTAGCAATAAAATAATTTCTGTCAACTGCTTTAGCAATTGGTACAAACGCCATTTTAAGTTATCTACTTTGTCAATAACATCAGCTAAAATACATGGTAAATGTAAAAACAAAATCAGCATCTGAGCTGACCGTTGTCCAAGCAATAAGTTGTGACTTTTTAAATGTGACTCACTTATAAAACTAGGTTTTGATTGACTAACAAGACCATAGTCCATTGTATTAATACGACAATTAAGCCCATGGAGATTAATAAGCTTTAAGTCATAATTTATGTGACGCAAAAATAACTTGACTTCAAACAGAATTACACCTTCCAATAAATCATGCATTATATCGGCTGAGTCATTACAAGCAGGATGGTAATAGTTCAAATTTTTTAAAGTTGATGGCCGCTTGATGCCACACTCTTTAGATGAAATGGTACCATTTTTAAGCTGCTCAATATGTTGCTCATATGATTGTTGTGTCCTCATTGTAAGAGAATACTCACAATATACTTTTTGCATCTCATCCTGAGTCACCATACACAAGTAACAAGCAAATAAAGCACTGCTAAAATTTTCCATGTATCCAGGTATTGCATGCAGCCCTATTATCTGTTTTCCTTCACAAAAAACTGTAAAACCCTCATCGTGTAAGTCTTTTAATTGCTGATCAATAACTTCCATAACAGGATCAGTGGTGTACCGTTTAATGTCTTCCGAATGTGCAAAGGCTAACAAATGAATATTGCTTAACGCAGAATTTACAGCTGATGGAAAGTTTTTTATTGTAAAATAAAATGCACCTAACTTGTGTATTCCAGTTTTACATCCAAGCGGATTTGTTGTCTCTACCTCATCAAAATAAATCTGAATAAATACATGAATACTGTTAGGAAAATGTTTGGCATATGTTTTTAGCTGTCTGCCATGCTTACCATCTAACCAATATTCTGCTACATCATTTGCTGACTCATTGTCTCTTTTTAAAATTTTCCAAGTCTCAGGTTGTTTTAAAACCAATATCAAGGTTTTCTCAATTGGTATAAGGTAAAATTTATTTTTCACACACACCTGCATTTATTGCTTTGTTGATCTGTCTCGCTTAACATCCCACCAATCTCCTATTGAATGTGCTTCAGGTTCAACATAGAGACCTTTAAGTTTAAGATAATTCAACAATTTATAATGAGTATCAATGCCCTTAAAAGGATTTTTCTAGGTGTTAAATTCTTCTGAAAGAGCATTAAATATTGCGGTACCACATCTGTAAGTTTTTAACACAACGTCTGTCTTGGCAAGCAGATAATTATTAATATCATTTAGCAACTCATTTAAACTATCCATTATGAACTGAGATGTGCTTAGAGAAATGGAACTAGAAGATTGCAAAGACATCAAAAATTTGAAACACTATACTTGTCTACAATAGGTGCAACAAAAACACTTTCTTTTGCTACACTTTCTTTTGTTAAACTTTCAAAATATGAAACCTCATTGCAATCTTTGGCTAAGTATTCGTTTTCTGTATTTTGCATTGTAATATCTGAATGGTTAAAAACTTCTTTCAAAGTATCATGACACCTATGAGTTTTTTTAATGTGTTTACATAACACTTTATAAAGTGTGAATGTGTGAATGCAACCATTAACATTGCATCGTAAAAAACAAGGTTCAAACAACAGGTGCGTGTTTCTTAAATGATAAGTATAATCATTAGTGGTTTGAAAAAATTTTGTGCACAAGTAACAACTCAGTTGTAACAAACCCTATAAAATGTCATGTAAAATATAAAAATAATGTTCACTTTAATCATCATAATTTATACACAACTAAAAAAATATTTTTAATAAAAACTAAATAAATATTTTCTGCAGTCTATATTTTATTATAATTATATTTTATTAAATAGTTAACCTTTTTTTCCTCAATTATGGCTTGAATTTTAATGCCCTGGCCCATTTTGATGCCCATTGCATGCAGCAATAATGCGTTTAACTCCAAAAAAGCTAACCCATCAATTTCTTCACCTAAAATAATAATCAATAGTATATTTAGTATAAAAACTAAGCATTTGTGTTTCAATAGAAACCTTTTTGTCTTTAAATACAGTTTATAATTATTTAATCAAATATATTTTGTAACAATTATTATAACCAACAATTTAATAAAATAGTAGGATTAGAGTAGATAGATGTGCATTTATCACTTATTTACTTTAATTTTTTAGTTTTTTTACAAAATTAAACTTAGTTGAACTAAGTTTGACTTTGTAAATTTCATTGTATGTACATCTTTTTATTTATAAAGTTTTTAGATTATGCACATCACATACTACATAACTTTTATAATGAACACCATATGGAATGTGACGTGTAAACATCACATTCTATATGGTCTTTGTTATAAAAGTTATGTAGTATGTGATGTGTATAATTTAAAATTTTTTTTAAATAAAAAGATACACATTATTAATAATATAGATATTGATATAGTATATCAATATGATAAATAATAAAAATATATTTTGACATCTATACACGTGTATACATCTATATATATATATATATATATATATATATATATATATATATATATATATATATATATATATATATATATATATATATATATATATATAAATATATATATATATATATATATATATATATATATATATATATATATATATATATATATATATATATTGTAAGTTTTACATCCATTTTTCCACACTGGTGTGGTTTGGATGGTTCTTCATAATGACATATAAATGCCATTATGAAAGAGTTGAAGCAATGTTTTAAAACCGGATGACCTTCCTTACGTTAACATGAAGCAGGTTGTACTGGATTACATGTGACCAATAGCCTGCTACTGGTAACTTTACTTGACATAAGGATAATCTGACCTGACGGTACCGGTAAGCCCCTTTTCGATATTATTCTCGTTTGAGCTATTATGTATATCATATATCATAAAATACATACATCCATATATATATCATACATCTAGATATACCATGATGTATCATAATAGGTTGGCGAAAGAAACTATCACTATATAACTTATTAAAACTACATTTTCATTGCCACATCCATTCTTAATCGTTTCGATTTTTGTGTTCCTTTAAGAGCAATTAGAATTTTATAACTGGCATAATTATACCTTAAGCGAATTACGCATAATTACAAGTTGACTTTGATCGACATTTGAGTGATAGTTTATTTCGCCAACCGAGCAATGTTACTTAATTAACGCTGGGTTTTAGGATCCTAGTTTTAAGTGTTTCAGCGTTTTTACGCATGCGCAGAACTGTTTGTCTACTTATTTAACGAGCTACTTATTTAACGCGACACCGATCTTGTAATCAAAACCTTCGACCATTTTAGTGAAGCGTGCAGGACGTATGTGTTGTAAGAATGTATTTTCTTGTGTTATTTTGTAGAATTTCATATCAACATATATATTTTTTGAAAAGTAAAATAGTTAAACATTATTTTTGTGTTGTTCTTTTGTGTAGTTACCACCGCTATAGTTGAATTTATGGTTCTTAAAAACTTCGTTTTTGATCAGATGTATAATTCATATTAGAGGAATGTTGATAACTTTTTTAAATCTATTGGGCCCAGTGAAAAAACTTATTTTCTAAGTGCATGCCAAATTTCATTAAAAAATATTATGTAGCAGACACCTAATTTTTTGTAGCAAAATAGGTACTTATGTGCTATAAGAATGTGTTATTTTGCGGAGTTTTGAACCAAAGTATATACTTTTAGGAAAAGTTAAAAGTTAGGCATTATTTTTATGTTGTTCTTTTTAGTAGTTACCACCGCTATCATTAAATTTACTATTCTGAAAAAATTTGTTGTTGATCAGATGTAAAATTTATATTAAAGGAATATTGATAACTTTTTAAAATCTATTTTTTCCTGTGCAGAAACTTATTTTCTAAGTGCATGCCAAATTATGTAGCAGACACCTTATTACTTGTTGCAGTATAGGTACTTAAATTTAACTTTTTCCGGAGAATAAAGGTAGGCAGAGGAGGGCTAACAACGAACTTTTTTAAAAGATCGTTGTTAGCCCCCCTTCTCCTATATGTATATTTATATATGTAATAACAATAATAATAATAATAATAATAATAATAATAATAATAATAATAATAATATTTATAATATATCAGGCCTTGTTTTAAACCGTTACGCCTAGAGCGATTTTTACGTACGCGTAGAACAATTTTGGTTAAGCTACTTTTTATCATTTTTTAACTTTTCAATTATTGGTAAGATAAAAGAAGCAAATAATTTTTAAAAAAACCACATAAAAAATATTTGTTACAAAAGTTTGAAAGTAGTTACGTTAAAAATAATTGTTGTAACTTTTTATTGCTTAAAATATTGTTGTAACTTATGATATTTCTTATCTTTTTATAACGATATTTCAACGTAATTTTACGCTAACTTTTTATCTAAATATTTTACAAAATGAAAAAAGTTTGCCAATCCTTAGCTAAATATTTTTTGCAGATGATTTTAATAAAAAGTACAGTAAAAAAACTCAATACAAATCAATATTACAAAAACATTTATATTCTGTAATCTCTGAAAACAAAAATATGAAGTCATTTTTTCAAGATATTAAAAAAATGTGCCAGTATATGAATAATTTATTTTTAATTTACATAAAATTAATTCTTCATTAATTATTACTCTTTGCTTTTTTTTATTAGTTAAAAGTATATGGATACCTTTAACTTTAACATATACAAGGGGAGGGGGTCTGTACATAAGAAAAGAAAGTTACCTGTTACTCAAAATTTTTGAAAGAAGACAATTTGTTTAACTGCGTGCGATTCAATAAACTTTTTTATTTCATAAATCAAGTTATATTATAAAGTTAAAGACATCACGAGTAGACTATAACATCCGCTGATGACACGAATATTACGTTAAATATATTTATACAACGGAGGTTTTATTATGCTTGCGCACGTTGCCGCCTCCGTTAATTTAAAACTAAGGCATGTTTTAGTTTAATGACAGTCTTTATTCTTTACTAATGACTATGTATTTTTCTATATAAAATAAGACAAACTAGAATATCAAAACCTAGTATATTTTTATTCTCTCCAAATTGTTTGAAGTTCAATAATGGATTGTATTTTGAAGAACCAAAAAATTACTTTGAAAACTTTTGAGTCCTGGGACTTTGCCGATGTTTTTCAAATTAAAACACTCACAGAAAAAGGGAAGATTTATGTCATTAAAATCATATGTAGTTTATGTAAGCTTCATCAACAGAAAATCTTATCCAAAACCAATGGTGCCGTGAGGGCAGCTGCTCTGCAGTTTATAAATGGCACGAATTATGTTAAAAAAGATAGTGTTTGTAGACATTTGTCAGGAGCAACTTATCAGCATGCAATTCAATTAGAAAATGATGGCAAAAATGAAGATGGAGTAGCCAACAGTGTAAGGGTTTATAAATTAGTTAAATTTTTTTGTTTCATTGTCAATCGATTCCGTTTTAGTTAAAAGCAAAAAAAAAATATTATATTTTTGGCTTAATAAATTAAATATTTATCCAAGTAAAGTTGTTAGACTTGAAATAATTTTTAAATCTTGTAAATCGTGAATCGAAGCACTTGCTGATTGTGTCGTAATTCTTGGAAACCATAGTCTTTGGTCAGAAGAAGACTATGATGATATAATTGAGCGTTCTCTCGCCAAGTACACGCAAAAACGCCGAAAATGTGTCACTGCTATTGCAGAAAAAAAAGTAGTACAAAAAACTTAGCAGATTTCGATCAACTAATCGAAACAAGTTATACGGAGGACATTGATAGTGACGATGATCTTTAACAGATAGTCTTTGCGAACTAATTATGTAATAAAAAATATATATATATAAGTTTATATAGATAAATAAATTCATTAAGCTTGATTTTGACTTTTTTAACAGTATATTTTATTTAAGTAGGTACGCAAATAAAAACAAATAATGTTCAATAAATAAATTGAATGTTTCTTAACAAAGATTACCTCATATTTTCTCCTTTTGATTTTATTACTCTAAAATAAATTGCTTGCTAACGAAAAAAAAGAGTTTTGTAATAAAATTAAAATACTTTTGAGTTTGTTTATAAGTTAGAAAACTTAATTTTTTATGAACAATTTTTAACAAATGTTTATTATAAACAGATATGATACGATTTATTAATTATACTTATATTGTTTTATTTGAGTATTTTTTTAAGTTTGCACGATTGCATAAAAATATTTAAAAAGTTTTTTGTTTTGAGAATTATTAACAAAAGAGTTTGCATAATATATTTATATATATATTATATACATAATATATATAAATATATATATATATATATATATATATATATATATATATATATATATATATATATATATATATATATATATATATTAGGGATATGACTTTTTTGCAACCTACTAGGCCTGTATCGTAATTCAATGAACTTTTATGTAAAAAGAACGAATAGATGTTTCATTTTGACATATTTTGAAAAAAGGTCACCCCAAAACCAAAAAATCGAATTTTCAATAGGTACACTTTTGTACAGTAAATGAATATTAAAGGCTGAAGATGTTGTAAGAGTCATACTCCTGTTGTTATTTTATTTATTTATGCAACATGTACTGTGATATAACAAAAAACATTATGTGATATATAATTATACAAGTATTACAAAATTAACAGTATCAAAGCGTCTAGTACAACAATATACATAACTGTCTGTGTCTATAGGCCTACTGTGTTTAGTACATGGGTCACATGATGCTCACGTCTCATAAAGAGTCTAGCGCTTATTACTTAGAATGAATCGAAGTTGCAGTTTGTCTTTCTTTCTGCAGGAAGCATACAGGTCTTGCATCACCTTGATTGCACGTTCAGCTATCTGATTACTTCGTGGTATGTCGATGACGGATGGCTCTTTCTTCCAGTGATTTTTGAATGACTGCAATGCCTTTTTGTAAGGCTTCAATACATCAGATAAATTCTTGAAGTCATTGTCATTGTACTTTTGACTACTAAACCAATGTTCTGCCCACTCATATGAAATGAACCTGCAAACCTTCTCCAAATTCTTTCTCGCTTCAGGCATAAGAATGAACGCCAGAATGGCGAGAATGGCTCTTGAGTTCCATCTGGCATTGCTCATATTAGGAATGTTCTGAAAGTGAATCAGAGGGAAGTTTCTTTGTTCTTCATAGAACCTAAACACTCTTGTTAAATGGTACAAAAACTTCATATCGTCTCTCCACCCTGATTTATCAAGAATTTCTACAGTTCCATTCACAAACTTATCCTTCAGTTCATCATACTTATTCAACAGTTCAGACACAAATGGGTATTCAATGTTTGGAGATTTGGTATCACCCCCAAGTTCTTCGTCCATCACCAGACGGAGAATCCTGTCTAGTACGTGATGCTGACAACCGATAAATTGTGGTATTGTGACACCTTTTAATTTAAACATACGTTGCAACTTCACAACAACTCCATTTCTCTTCCCAGTATTGACGTTTGTTGTATCAGTAATGATCATCTTAATTGAACTCCACAAATTGTATTCATCAATAAGTTTGGGAATTTTTTCAGCAACAGTTTCAGCTTTGCCATCTTTTAAACGCAGTGCATCAAGTTTCACGTCAGTTCTTTCATTCTGAAGTACAACTACCTGATATTCCTTATCATCTATTCGTTTGCCGTCAAAGTGTAAGGACCACTGTTCCATTTTAAGTTGTTGTATCATTTCTTTTTTTAATTTACCTGCCTCTTTGAATATGGACTTGTAAATTGCTGATTGACTTGGAGTTGGAATATCAATAACTTGTTGCGATAATACATTGCATATTTTAGCAGCTTTCTTTGTGGAAACTCCACTTGATGTAACCATACTTACA